>NW_024581135.1:24885846-25090305 GCF_017639235.1 Corvus kubaryi
GGGCCGTTGGGCGCGCGAGCGGCCGTTGGGCACGCGGGGGGCCGTTGGGCGCGCGGGGGCGGCTGGCGCGCGCGGAGCCGATCGATCCCCGCGGAGCCGATCCGCTGGTGCCGATCCTGACGGAGCCGATCGATTCCTATGGTGCCGATGCCCCGGTGCCGATCGATCCCTGCGGTGCCGATCGATCCCTGCGGTGCCGCTGAGCGGGTCCGCCCGCGCCGGGCGGTGGCCAGCGCGCTCTCGGCGGGCGCTGCCCGCGCCCCAGGCAGCCTGGGGCTGCCGTTCCGTCGGCAGGTAAAGGCGCTGGGGGACATTCCTCGTTCCGATCACCGAAGGTTTCTGTCGTCAGCAAATTACCAAACCCTACCGAAATCCTCGGTCGTGTGTCCCGCTTACCCTCGGCCAGCCCCAGACCGCGCCGCCTCGGCTACGCTCTGCCCCGGCGGAGAGTTTGCCCCCGTTTTTCATCCTACCACAGCTTCAGGGCCGAGATCACAATTTTAAAGTTATTTACAAAATGGATAAACGCATCGCTTGCTACTGCAAGTAGTGCTATAGGAGAGGAGATTCGCTTAAATACAGTTTATTGCCTGGGCTCGAAGCTACAGCGCAGGAGAGGTGGCATCCACGCTGCCTTCCGCCGGGAACGTGCTTCTCCTCTGTGCTACAAGCGCTGTCTATTGTGACAGAGCACAGGCATGTTGTACATCAGCTTTTATCTGTCAGTATTTGACAGGGAGAAAACTTCAGTCAGTTAAAGCACAGTATTTTCCGTAAATGTGAACAATTATGCAAAATGATGCTTGTTGTTTTACTACTGTAAGTACTAATTTACCAATGAGATTACAAGCTAGGTCAACAGCAACATGAAGAGCTGTTTAAAATACAAGCTAGTACATGGAGAAAATTGTTTTCGTGTGTACATACAAGTAAGTAATTTGAAAAACGAAGTTCATCCATATAATTCTCACATATTTAGCAAAGAATTTTTGCTATATAAATTCACTTTAACATGTAATCACTTCTGGACAACATAATAAAATGTTGCCAATTAACAACATCCCAGACAAGCTGAGATCAAAGTTATGGATGCAGAAATATATAAATTATCAATATGGAATAAAAATACATGTATTCATCACCAAGAGACAACAGTAGTCTTCTGGAGTTGCAAATAAAATATTTTTAACCCATCCATTCCAAATACTACACGGCTTCATAGTTTGTGAAGTTCCACAGTTAAGAGGTGTCTGGGCTCACATTATTTAATAAAAGTGATAAGTACTTCAGTTTTCAATGCTGTTCTGCACTTGCTGCATATCAGCAGTGAGAGTGAGCTGGCAGAGACCATGAATCTGATGTTATCAGCAGGTTTAGACTTCATCTGCAGGTTGTATTAATCCCACCACACTTTCCTACTGATCCTCCGTGATCCTGAAGGGATTAGAATGACAACATCTCTCCCAGAAGCAGACTTGAGGGGGCTGGAGGAAACACAGGGAGTGCAAGTGCCCAGGCAATGCAAGGAGCAACTTGGGTGTGCCATGGCCAGGTTCCTTATGGCAGCTCCATGGCAGCTGACCCAGCACAGAAGTGCTGCCAAGTCATGTTCTGCACCACTGCAGCTCAGGAACTGCACGGCCATGAAGTGTGCAAAGCTTCATATCCTCAGCTATAAAATTCTATCAGAAGGAAAAAGAGGCTGCAGCTGACTACTGCAAACTCTTATTTTGGCATGTGGAAATGTTATTCCCCTGTATCAAACTTGCTACGTTGCCCCTGAGCCTGAGCAGTCAAAAAACAACAGAGTTAATGTTTTAAGCTTGAGGACCAGACTGGATCTGTGTGCATCCTACAGAACCACTCTCCAATTACATACATAAGTTACTAATGTAAAATCATCCCCCAGGCCAAGGAAATAGGACATACCTGCAGCAGACGTTGGGAAAGGTTTTCAAAGCAGTACAGGAAATTTAGTCATAGATCTGTCAATAAAATTAAGAGTTAATGAATTTAAAAAAATAGTGGAGCCTTTTGAGTAGGTTAAAATGTGTGTCTGCATTGAAATAAGAAAAAATAAAATGGATCATTTTTTAAATAGGGGCAGTAATTCCAAATTCCATGGCTATTGACCCTTTCTTCTCCCCAAATGCTATCAATCTCAATTTTACTGGAAATATGAGAGTTCAAAATTAACAAAAAATTCTCATCTTGATTGCTTTGTTGGACCTAAGAAAGCTCCATGACTTGTGCAGCAGAAATTTCACATTTTGGTGAAGACCAGCTGGGTCTGATCCAGACTCTGTCAGTCAAAACTATATGTGTGTGCATATATAGGTACATCTATATATACATGCAACTATCCCATCATGGAACCTCGAGCACCTATGATGCCTGCCAGCTCTAGCAAGGAGAAGAGCAGTCTGACTCTTTTCACCATGTTCTTTATGTATTTCTTTTGCCAGCTACAGGGTTCAAGACACAAAATCATTAAAAAGCCTTTCCTCTTCATCAATAGCTTGCTCAACCTATACTGTTTCTATTGCTGCTCATCTAGCTATACTGGCATTTCCAAATGGGAATTACAACAAAGTATTACAGTATTTTTTAGCAACAGGTATAGCACCCATAGCCATTAACATCAATAATTCAGCTCATCCAGACTTAACGTTAAAAATGTCTTTTCTCAGATCTTATCTACTGTTCACAAACAAGGATGTCTTGAAGAGGTTCTGACCTTGCAGCAGCTGGTGTAACGGCAGCAGTAGCCTGTAATAGGAATGCAGACTTGGACAGGAGCTTCTGGGGTTTCAAGCCAGCCAGCATGATACATAATCCATTGCAGAAACTCCTCATGTTCTAGGTTAAGGCCACTAAGCTTTCTCAGGGCTGCTGTTGGTAGGGAAGGCTGCTCCTATTTGCATGTGGAAACAAGTTCAGAGGAGCACCACAAACACTGGAATGAAAACAACGTTTTCTGAACTCATTTAATTAATGTAAATGAAAAAAATCTTGACTAATTCCAGCTAAAGTACTCCTGAATTACAGTGGGATGACAGCTCTGAATCCAAAGCACAGAATGTCTGTGGATGAAAATATTTTCATCTCTTTTCTTCATGCACTTTTCCTTCATTCCACCTCTAAGGACTAGAGAAGCATTCATTGTCTTTCTCAGGTGATGAGAGAATAAGATACTTCCCTAGAGCCAGAAAGGAAACCTTGATCATAGCCAAGGTTGGAATTCTGCTCTCACCAATGCCAAATCAGTCCCTTGCTTGGGAGGGAACTTTATTACAGACTTACTATTGATACTCTTTTTATAGAAATGTCAGCATTGCAGACTAGCAAATAATCTATCTATAGCATTCATTATCATTATCACTCCTTTTAGTGAAGACTCAAACCACCCTATCACACATCTCAATAAATCAGCATGGCTAACACATGCCAAAAAACCATTTCTTCTTGACCCTCAAAGCAATCAGCTTATGCTACTGAAGCAGGAAGCTTGTTTTCCCCTGTATTGTTGTAATCCAGTGCATACAGCTGCAAATGTTGTCTTTGCTCACAAAGCTTCTTAAATCCCTTTTTTAATTCTACTAAACTCTTTGCCTTGATGACTGCCCATGACAATTGGATTCCATAGACAGAAAATATAGTGTGTGAAATCGTATTGAAAACGTTCTCTGGAAGGTTTTGCTCTGTGAATTGGGGCATAGAGGCTGCAATTAGCTGACTTCACTACACACTTGATGAAATTTCATCTTATGTGAAGTTCCCCTTGCCTCCATGATCTCTACTACCTTCCATTACTCTTTATTCTGCACAGTTAACTTTCTGGTTCCTTTTTAAGTCCTCTAAGGCAAACCCTGGCCCTCATGAATGTATCTGAGCACCTGTGCAGCCATGCACATAAAAATAGGGAAGGAACAACACACACAGATTAGGATCTTCTGACATACAGGGCACCACAGGGACTCTCTGGACTCTCCTCCCAGGCTGAAGTCAGTAATTGATTTTAATGGGAGCAGGGCTGAGCTAATGCTGGCACTTTGGAAAATCCCACCCAAGGGATTCAGTGATATTGAAAGTGCTTGAGGCAGGTTAACTGCAGGCATTTCCACTAATGGGGAATGGCGCAGTGGTCTTTATTAATTTTCCTTCTCCAAAGTGCAATTAGAATGTATGTATTTTTATATCCTTAGGAACAAAATAATGTAAAATGCTTCTATTTCTAGAGACTCTTACTGAAAGGCAAATAAATGAGTGATTTTCTGCAGCACAGTTACAGGCCTTAAGATCTATCACACCCTCCAAGAAGAATCTACTAATACTCTCTTGCTGCCCTTCTTTTTCCTTCAGCTGACTTAATATGATTACAAGAGAAAATAATGTCAGTGTGGGTCCCAATCACATCAGATGCAGCGGCTGCTTGTAAAGCAAGGTTTTTCATCATCTTCCTAGATGGAGATAGGAGAACCAACACTTTTCTATCTGACTGTGCCTTTAAAATCAAGAGAAAGAAATTTCAGTGGTGAAGATGAATTGGAAAATGGCCATTAACATGGGGAAGAAAAAGTGACATGAACTGGAATGAGGTGCCAACAACAGGAAGGGGGATGATGTAAACAAAAGCTAAAGTAGATGACATTGTTTCTGTTATGGTCAGTTTTTGGAGAGGTCACTACAGGCTAAGTGTGGTCTAAAAAAGAAAAGAAAGCTATGGCAACAATTTTGCAAACAACTCTACAAATAAATACAGTCTTTAGCTTTGATTTCTTTGAGTAATGTCTCTGAAAACTATGAGATTACTCATTCATAAAAATGTTGAGGTTCTGGCACATTACTCACTTAAAATACAAATAGTGATTCTTTTCCACACATATATTCCAACAACACTAGAATTTTAAGCATAGAGGCAAACATCACCACTTCAAAAGATCCCATTGCTGTAGTGTAATGGCAGAAGTTTGCTCATTAACATCACAGTGAAATGACAGAAGAATACCAGAAGTTTTGCAGCCTTGAGAACCACTGCTTTACATAAAAGAATCAAATCCACAATATGTTTAAAATACTGAAGGAGGTGAGTGGCAGAGTGGGGTTGGAAAAGAAACTCAGTTTGTTTCTACTTGCGACTTCTACTTTTTGATTCAAATTTTTACTGAAAAGGTCTTCTCTTCTTGCAATGACCTTCTTGATATGATTTTACTGACTCTTCAGATATAAAGGCTGTGCTTGATACCAAACTGGAAGAGCCCCAGGACAACTGAGGGGCCTGCATTAGGCATTTCTCTGGGTCAGGCTGGAAAGCACTTCTCAGAAGATCTTCGGAGTTCATGTTATCTATGTTACCATTACAGAGTAAGGCATAAAAAGAGCAACAAGTAGTCATTTACCTTTCAGATTGCTTTTAACCTATTTTTACTTCCTCCATGACAACATTTCTCATTTTACACTGAAAATGCTCTTTCATCTCACTTCAGAAGTGACATCGTTTGCTTTTCCGAGGTAGAAAAAGGGCATTTTAATGTAAATGTTGGAGATGTTGAAATGTCCTTCCAGATCAAATACTTTACATGCAGTTAATGCTCATTACAGAATAATTACCTGGCCAGATCCGATTTAATAATTCTTAAAGTGTAAATTATTTTATCAACGTGCAATAAAATAGAGTTATCCATTACATTGCTTCCTGAGAGAGAACTAAATTTTGGATCTTCAAAAAAGATCACTGTGAAAACCCAAAAGACTACACTTAGTTTCCTTTCTTTACAGAGGGAAATTCAGTCCAACCCATTTATACACTGGCCATAATTGCAGGGGGAGCTTTGTGTGGATGTACTGCAACAATGTGACACAATTTCTGGAGCTGCAGAGAGAGACTGACACATCTCTGGTATACTCAGTACTGGCAGTGGTTTGTTTTCCCAGTTACTATTAACTGTTCTTTCCCAAATATCTTCAGCCACATCTTGTCCTCAGATCTCATTCTGGAAAGTGACCTGCTCAAACAGACTTTTCATTTCAGGAGACAGCTGGCACTAATTAAGTTGCAAGACCAGGTAGAAAGCACAGCTTTCTCCAGACGTTCTGTTACGGAACTGTACCAAATGTTTACAGAGCAGAACTATTTTTTTTTTTTTGCCTGTCATTTTTATGCATATGTGAAATATTTGACATATATTTTGTAAATCATACATTAGGATTTACTGGAATTTCTGTCTTGACCGCTTAAGTGACATTGGCTGGACTGTTAACATTTTTTAAAAGAAGTAGTTTAAACTGGTGCAGTTGTTCTTTTAGTGAGTGGCTGAAAACAGTTGTGGGAAGTTTCAGATTCTTTTTTTGAACAGGTGTAGATAACTGGTCGGTAGATTTTTAAACACTAAATTTCAGCATTTTTATCATTGTACTTTGAATCTTCTACAATTTCTTTTAAAACTCACATTCTGAATTGAAAAGTCGAAAATAAACATTTGAGCATGTTTAATGTTGTCTGTGTGATGTTTCTGGATTTATCAGAGAGAGATGTCATGATTTTTTGAACAATTTTAGTGATGAAGTAGGAAAAATTAAATGGCACTTCACAATAACTTTGAAGATTTTTATTCAAGATTTGATGAGCAAAAATTCAAGCAATCCTCATTAGTAATTCCTTCAGAGAAGATTTCCTTCTTGAATCTTAATGTGTACTTTTGAGGTAGATGACTTGGGAGCATCTGTATAGGAAAATTCAACTGCCTTAGCTATCAGTGTGATTTCTCTTAGTCTGAGACACATGTGCAGTGTTACATACAGAGGCACCCATACACATAATGTATGCTTGCATGTAATTTGTTCTCAAGTACTCAGGGATTACCTTTAAATAAATGAAGAGTGGGATTAAGTGAACATATGGTGTTAAGAAAGCTGAAAATAAAATCCCCCTCCATCTTACTCTACCACACTTATATTGCTCATTAGGGGATTACTTCTAAGTCTGTGTGGACAAGCATTCTGAGGAAGGAACTGACAGGCATAAAGTTTCACAGGTTATGAGACAAATCCTGCAAAATTATACTTTCTAAGTGAAAGGTACTTTGTCTTCTATTTGAATCTTGAAACTCATTTTTCACTTGTACTGCATCAATGTGTACATATAGAGAAAGAGAAGACCCAGTGGATTCTTTTGACTCATGTTATCTCAGGTAGGTTTTCTGTAAGTCAGACTACAATCATAACTGGATGCTGCCTTCTTATTAAACATCTTTTTATAAATGCGACTGGAAAGCTCATAAGCCTACACTGAAGTGACAGATTTTCAATCAGAAAAACCTGTACATTTATTTCAGAATGTTATTTGCAAAATTAGATTTAAACCCCATGATTTTCCTGATTATTTACCTGACAACTAAGCTTAAAGCAGACACTAAAAAGCCTTGCAACATCTATTGTATATGCCAACGAGTCACAAACTGGAAAACACTGTGTGAAAATAGGATCAAAGGACAGAGCCCCTGGTCCCCCAGCAACTCTATGCTTTTGTGTTTAGCTAGTGTAGCCCAGTTCATGTTTACCAACCTCAGTGAGCTCTTCTGGTCACCTTGGAAGCACCTTACTGGCACTTCTCTTTCTCGAGCTGTGTGTATGTTTGTATGCTAGGTGATTCTGCTGTCCTCCTACTACCTCCAGGTCCTCCAGATCCTCCCAGAGGTGCATTAATGTTAACCAATTTGCCCAGCCCAGTACACCCTCTTCACATAAGCTTCAAAACCTTGTAAAACTCATCAAAATCTAACCATCTCTTCCACTTCTACTGATTAGTTGTCCTCCTATAACTACTAGCTATATTCTCCTTTGTGTCCTCAAATAAACTCTTTGGACCAATCTATGAAGCCACTGCATGGTCCCTTACAAACCTCTTCCATATGCACTCCATTTTGACATCTGTAAAGTTGGTAACACCACCAAAACACCCAGTAGGAATACAAATGTCTCAGAGTAGCAATCTGCCAATGCTCACAGTGCACAATATCTACGTGTGCAACTGCCTGTTTTTATTTTTGCTATTCTTATCCTTTCCCATTTCCTCCACAGGATATTTTTCCACTTCCATTGTGTCAAAACTAATTTCAGCTCTTTAATAAAACATATGTCCCCTGTCACATATGTGTGAGTATCTGGCATAAAAGAGCACAGAGAGCAGAGGCAGAACCTGGGTTACCACACCCCTACTGTGGTGTGGTGACGCCTGTGGTGTCAATACTGACTCAGGCAGCAGGCAGCAAATCCCACAGATCCAGGCTGCATCAGCTGTACAACAGACTGGCTGCCCTAACAGCCAGTATGCGAGCAGTACACCTGGTGCCCTCAGACACAGTGGGCAGCTGGTCTGGTTAAAGTGCCAGCCTGGAGACCCTCAGCTACTGAGCTACCTCACCAGAGTGACAGCTCCCGCAGGGCTGCTTCAGCAGCTCCAGACAAATAGCTCCATCCATCTTATTCCACCAGGACAAAATTCTTGCACAGGAGCCTGAGTTCTGTTACAGTACAACAATAAATGGTACAAAAGAAGCCTGGTCTTTTAGGGACTTACCCCTGCTGATTTACAAATGCATTGGAGAACGTTCAAGGTGACGGGCTGTGCTCCAGTCTCACCAGAAGTGGGATCTGGGCTGCAGCTGCAGGCCCATCCCCAAGGCAGGTTCTGTTGTGGTGGCAGTGGGGGTCACAGCTCTGTAAACTGGGCTGCATGTCTGCCGTAGCAGGCAGGCATCCTGCACTGCCCACTCCTCTCCTAGGACTGCAGAGCAGTGGACTGAGGGGAGTGCCAGGCCCTTTGCAGCTGCAGGAGGATGTGGAAGGCTCCTAATGCACTGGATGTGGCAAGGCTCTTAATGCACTGGCTGCTTCCTGAGAAACTCTCCTCTACCACAGCCAAAAAATGGTGGTCAGTAGGGTCTGTGCAGCTGGGCCAGGCTGGGGAAGTGAAGATTGAGACTGCAGCTGCGTCTCCTTTAAATAGTTTATGAGTGGTGCTCACTCTAGGTTTTGTTTTACAACCAACCAGAAACCAGCCCCAGCAGCACCCCATATGTTCCGTGTCTTTTGTTTGCTTGGGCATGTTTATTGTACAGGTTTACATAGGATCTAGCTATGACTATGTCATGGGTACGTTGTGTACATTGTCAAAGACATGAGACCGAGCCCAACACCTGTGTTTAAAACATTATGGCTGTGTCTGAAAAGTCAGAAAAATGGGCATTCTGAGCTACTTTTACACCGCTGTAAACAATTTTAGCTATCTAAATAGAAATCCTGCCACTAAATACAAGTGTCAAATTGCAACCAGATTCTCAGCATGCCAAGCCTACATCACTGTTGTTCCAGATTTCACTTTCACTGAGTAACCTGGCAGTGCCTTGTGTTAAGCAGCTGATAGCAGAACTGCTGTTACCTACTCCCTGCTCATCTGACTGCTCCTATGCGGTTCCACCTTTCAGCATGTGACAGTGGACTTGCAAGAATCCTGGGGCATGCTGAAGGAAGAAGCATAACTTCTCTTCCAGATGAGAATGTAGCCAGAGCCTGAATTACCACTGGTCAGAAAGCTGTGTGCAGAACAGTGTATGTATTGGAGCTCAGACTTATCCCTTGGAAACAAATGTCGTCCTTTCAAAAGAGACAATTCTCCTTCTGCCACATCCTTTGGTGTCCGAAACATACCTAACCCCACCTGCTCTATACCCATCTTACCCTTGCCCTCTGTAAGGTATTTCTAACCAATTTTCTGTTTCTGTTGACCCATTTTTTTGACATCTTAATATACATCATTCACTCCAGTGTGAAGGTTCAAACTATATGCAACCTTCTATAAGTGCTTCCTACTTTAGGATTTCAAGATCCAAATGGCTCCCTAAGTGTTGATGTATTTGCTGCCTCCTTTGAACCTAAAGAATCCACAGATGGCAAGGAGATGTATGCAAGCAACAGATGCTGCTAATTCTCTCTGAAAGTCTAAGGTTAAGGCTAAGTCCACTGAAAGCCTGTGCCATTATATGAGTATCTGTCAGAAAAAGGAAATTTTGGCAGCATTTATAGCTCTAACGTATAAGTGAGTGTCCTTGGAGGAAAGTATTTTGGTCATTGTGGCTAATGCTGAGCTAGTGCAAGGTATACAGGTTAAAGTATATTTATTTTCCTTTCCATTAGTTGCCCCTGCAGTAGGACTGTGTTTGAACAGTTGGTAGATTCAATCTAGCACAGACCTGGCACATAGTTTCCTGCTACATCCATTCCTGTTCCTTTCTGATCAAGTGTCATGTGGGATTAGCACAATAAATCTAGATTACAGCAGAGAAGCAGTGCTCATTTTAAATTTTCTAGTGTTATTTAGTTTGTTTTACAGTCCAAATATACCTGGAACCCAGTGTTTGTATTCAACTTTACTATGCATTTAACTTTGCCTTTCCCACTGAAATGTGTCATCTGTACTAAAGAGAACAGTCCTGCAGCACAAATTCCCTTCTCTCTCAGTATTAATTGTGGTATAAAAATGAGGTCACTCAAGTAGTATTTTAAATTTATGTAGCAAAAAAGTTAGGAATCTGTGTGTCACTGACTAAATGTAATGGCCTGGTTTTCCAAAATGGTTGACAGGCATCCACATTCTCATTGAAATCAATAGGCATTGCATATGCTTAACACCCTGGAAAACCAGGACACTTATATTTAGGAGTTTAAATATTTGGAGCTTAAATTTCAACTACTAGAGTGAAAAGTCAGAGTATCTAAAGCCTGTTTTAAAATAGAATGCCTGATCTAGTGCTAGAGGTTACAATTAACTAAGATAAATGATTCCTATCCTGACCCCCCACTGCCTCTATAAACATTACCCTTGTACTGAGAGACCTTGGCTGTAGCCTAGGCCGCTAACCAAGAAACTTGCTTTGAGAACTCTTCTTGGAAACCCTTTCTACAACAATGTTCTTCATGGATATTAGCCCTAACAGTCAGCATTTTCATTCAATTTGAATGCAATTGTTATCGAAATGCTATTTGGTCCTTTTGGTTTCAAAGAAAAAATCCAAAAAAGCAGAGAAAGTAGCTGCACAGCTTCCATCCTGGGCAGAGGTACCATTGCCCTCTGCAAAGAGCTGGGTGCCTGCAGCCTCAGTGCTCTGAAGCCCTGCTGTCTGGACTTCCAAGTGGGGGAAGGCTGAGGGTTTGGGGGAAATCACCTCTAACAGCTGCTCACAGGCGGGACAGAACTGACATAGTCATTCAATCACATTGCCCAAGTCCTTTGCCAGTAAATGCCTAGCCAAAAGCAAACACAGATAAAAGAGTTTCCCTGCTTCTAATCCATGAAATAGAAACCTTACTTGCTTCTCACTGCTTGGCCTGGGAGGCTAAACAGGTGATCTTCTTTTTTGGTTAACCATTATTAAAGCGATTGGCTCCTCTTGAGGGTATAGATGGAGAGGCACTGGTTTGTATTTCCCACTTAGCTCTGAAAAAGGGTCAAGGACCACTTCCCTTCAGTCATTGTGATCTTCCTTCCTGCATTTGCACCAGGAAAAATCATTATACCACAGGGTAGAAATTGGCTTCATCTTTCTGTTTGTCACATGGTGCATTAGAAGAGTGCTCGTAGCCACAGCACTACTTCACAGTCACCACCATAGAGTCCATTCTCTCACCATTAAGGAAGAATATTGGGTTTTACTTCAAACACTGATCAGAGCATCACACACAGCTCTGCTCATGGCTACCAGTTTTATGGATGCAGAAACCAATCTTTGCTTGATACTTTGGCCTGTGTTGAGTAAGGTACTGTAGGTACCAGCAGTCCCAGGCAAGTCTCTGCAGTGCTGTGAAGCTGGCTCAGGCCCAGCAGAAGCAGAAGCACAGCCACAGGGATGTGGAGATTGTCATTTTGTGCTAGTTTAAATTGCAGTCACAGTGTTTCTGGAGTCTCAGTGATACTCCTGCATCTGCACAGCTATCTTTAGTATGAACTTCCAGCATGTAGCCCATTTATTTTGCATGGTAGAATAGAAAAGGTCCCTTAAACAAATACAAGTTCTTTCAAAGAATTTATCTCATCACCAATCCTTATTTTGAAATTTCCTGGCAAGCATGAGATTCCTACACACAACATTTTCTGTTTCCATTTATTTCCCCAACCCCAAGACCTGGTGGTCACAGTCCCCTCTCCCTGATTTATCTGGTGGAAGGAAATTGAGGAAAATGACTACAATGCATGGTCTATTTCTGTGGGGTTTGAAAAAGGATTTAAATAGCAAGTACTGCCAAGAAATTGCAGGAGTCTGAATCCTATTTTTTAAATATCATTTGGACAGTGCCTATGGTAAGGTCCTTTATATCCTAGAGGCCAAGACTTCCCCAGTGGTGTGAAAAAAAGCTCTCAGAAAGCAGCTGTGCATTAGGTCATCACTGTGCTATTCAAAAGTGGAGAAAGCTGGGGTTCATGCATCCTGCAAAGCCCTGATTCCAACCCACTTAACATAGGAAAGACTCTTTCTAATTTTGATGTGTTTTGGACCAGATCTTACCCATGAGTAGCAGTGAACGTCGGTGTGACCCAGATTCAAGAATGAGGTATGCTGGGTACATTTTACAGGTAAATACTGAGTACTGGTGGGGACCATGATGACAATGCAGGCTCCCTAGAGCAACCTCTGAGCACTCTGCATTACTGAATCTGCCTCAAGCCATGACCTGCATCTTCAGAAATCTTTCTGACATTGGGTAATTTATCCTTGCAATACATCTGCAGGGAAAACTCTATGACTAGGTTATAGGAAAAGAAGTAGCAAGAGAAGCAGGGATGCATTTGTAGGTGCTGAAGAGCTGGAACTTTTGACAAGTGTGAAAAAAGCTGAGGGTGTACCTTCTCTGTCAAAAAAACCCCAAAAAACAAAACCAGGCTTCTACTTACTTTTATCCACAAAGAGATTTTGTCTGAAAGCCAGAATCAAAACTCAGAAGTTCTTGGCTTAGACCAAAACCCCACTGTGGGATAGTGTTTCATTATAGAAGTTATTTATCTACCGAAACTATTTAAAGACAGGAAGTGTTATCTGTGGTTAGGATTAATCTTCTCTGTCACATAGCCTGTCTCCCGAATGAGAGATTAATGCAGAGTATAGCTTCCTGACAGGCAAGAAGCATCGTATGGATTTTGTTAATTTCTGTGGGAAGAAGCAAAGCCAAGTAAATTGCGCCATGTATTGCACGTTGAAACACTGTCAGCCAAAAATATCTCAGCTCAGACTGCTCATTGTGCCAGACTTGATAGACAGAAATGGGCAAAGAAACCTCTATCATACCCCAACGTCCAAGTCCACCTTGCCAAAAAGGGAGAATGACCAAAATACTGAACATGCAGCAGAGAGCAGGCAGCTGCCACTTGTCCTGACAAACTTCAGTGCTCCCTCAAGAAAAAAATGAGAGTGCAAGAAAAGCAGGGCACAACAGAGGTAGAGCAAACACATGGAATGTCAACATGGAATGGCAACATCAAAGATGCTGGTTGAGGAGCAGAGGCAGAATGGAAGAAAATGTGATGGCTTGAACTGGCATTTGCTGCCTTGTGTCCTCAGTCAGCCATTGGCACCTTGACCACATGCACACAGCAGGCATACAGACAGGGCACAGCGAGACCCGACCACAGAACATCCTCTCTGTCATGCTGCCAAGTTGCAGATATAGTGCACTGCCCTTTGTGCACATTCACAGAGGAGAGGAACTTGTGACAATAACCCAAGATAAGATTTTACTTGTTTAACTTGAAGCAAGGAGGTCATCACACACATCTTTTGTCTTCCCAGATGGGGCTGCCTTGTCTGCTTTGCTATTTGTATAGCTGTCTACACAGCTGAAATATTTGCATTTTTTTCCTGTGCCCTGCAGCCAGTGCAGCACTATTTGAGCTGGTAAAATGCCAGACTCTTACTCACTTGTAAGACTGAGCTGGTGATCTAGTCAGCTTTGTGATGTTACTGTCGGCCACAGCAGCAAGATAGCAGACACCACCACCAAGATCATCAAAGAGAACATTCACTCTTAAGGGAAAAAAACAACAAAACTGGGTTATAAATTACAGCATAAATCTATTTCTAGCCTAAAATAATATTTATTATTATCAAAACAAGTATCCTAGGAAAAGGTCAGGGCTTGACCTGCTTGTTTTGGATGATATGATGTGCTGCTCTTGGTAATGATATGATTGGAGCCATATGGGATTTCCAGAAAATTATGTACTAATTATATGTTAATGTGATCAGTTCACATGTGCCTAATGCCTGGCTTTCCAGTGCTGATGTACGGTTGATTCCCCAGCAGATCAACCATGTGTGAGAACTTCAGGGATAAATACAGGAAGTACTTGAAGAAAAAGGAATCTGGGGCATGACTCCTTTTTTTTTTCACCTTAAAATGATGATGGGGTTGTTAATTTGAAATTAGAATTATTCCTGTTTTGGTGGAGGAGAAGATGGTTTTTGAAGTATAAGACAATAGAACACTGTCTTGTGTGCTACAGCCTGAGTGTAACACAACAGGATCAACCTAGTGCAAACATCCCCCGTTTATCTTAGCAGGACATGTAAAGAATATTTTTAATCCTTTGAGTGCTTTGTACCTTTAAGATGGTATTTCTGAAACCATGAAGGGCTCACTGTGACATTAAGTATTGATTACTTACAAGACAGCTCACATAATGTTTTTGTGGTATACCACTGAATTAACACAGTTTGTATTTTCACTCTTCTTTAAAGATTTCAAGTTTCAATGATCCGATGGGCAGCTTAGAGCTCTGACACACTTCTTGTCCTCAGTCCTCCTTACATACTGTTTGGAAGGGCTGGGCAGTGGCCAACATCCCTTCCAGTCCCCTGTGACACAGACTCAGACATGAGAGCTGCATCAGAGCAGGCCATGAAACCACAGGGTACTCACACTGCACACTGTGAATGGCTGCACCATTCAAGTAGAACTGTTTCACGCATTCATTACATGTTGTGTTTGGAGAGTGCACTCAGGATCTAAAGGCACTGTCTGGCAGCTCAGCTTCACTTCATCCTAATGACAATAAGGTGTATTTTCTACACTACAGTAGACCTGACAACCGAAACCATGCCTCAAGACACAGCTGGCCTTCTCTGTGTTACTTTTTCCCTCTGTGCTGCTTTAGTGTTTTCAGACTGCTCCTTATGGGCAGCAGGCTGTGGGTATGTGTTTCTCTGCAGATAGCACTGTTCCCTGCCTTTGAAGCACCCTCATGTTGTGATTTGCTCTTTTCTTTATTCCTTCCCATGTAAATAGAGGGGCGGATGCTTTATAGATAAGGGCTGGGAAACAGCTGAATGTGTGTGTCCATAAAACATAATCACACAAAATGAAAGCTGGGACTGACCCTTGAAATTTCACTGCAAACTTTTTCATGCATGCAAGTGGCTTAGTTGACTGCAGAGGGCTGCTAGTTTAATAAAGGCAATCTGTGTGGAAGAGACAGCAGGATGGACACTTTTTTTATCGATATGATGATGTAGCTAGCTTGAGGCTGCTACACTGAGATTGTGATAAAGGACGTCTAAGAAAGATATCAGGTTCATAAAGTGTTTCATTTTAAAGCATGTAGAGTATTATTAGCAGAGCAGCTGTAGCTTTTTATATAATTTCGTAATGCATGTGATGTGGCATTTTGAAATTAAAACCCTTTTAATGGCTGTCTTTTGTCATGTACATCATGGCCCAGAGCCCTCCTTTTCCAGAGCATTCTCTAACTGAGTCTGCTCTAGGACTCAGACACCTCTGAAGGGTAAAGACCCTTAAAGCACAAAATCATTTTCCAAGAAGAAAATTAGGTGAGTTTGGCAGATCGAACTAACTAGCTCTAAGGAAGAAACAGCCTGTGTTTTTGCATCCCTGCAGCAGAAGAGCTGAGACATTCCCAGGCGTGGCCCTGGCAAAGTCCAGTGCCCACGTATTTCTGGAATGAATGCCAGCTGCCTCCACGTCTTCTCACTCACACATTGAAACGCTGTACAGTCAAAGCCATCAGGACTTGCAGAGTATTCTGCAAATGTTCTCAGGGGAAAGTAATCTAGGATCTTTTGCTCCTAAAAAAAGAGACCCCTGAAACTGGGGTCACATTACTAGAGGACAAGAGAGCCTTTTGAATGAAGAACAGAACCTGAAAATTCTTTATGCTTTCACTCCTGAAGGAGCTCCTGGGCATTTCACCTCAGCCATTTATTCTTTCAAACACAATAAATGCAAATTTAGAACTCATCCTGATTGCTTTAAACAAAAAAGATGGACATATGGAAGTATATAGCTGTAATATAACTCCTATGTCACAGAAAGGATAAAGGACTCCTGCCACTAGGTTCAGCCACAAAACCTGCCGTCTTCCACTAGAGACATGGAATAGGTTCCAGATCATTCTGTGAACTCAAGAAAAGCATTGAATCATTTCTTTGTTTAGTTTCCTCATCTCTGAATAAGGAAATCTTCTTGCAAAGAGGAATTTAGCTTAGAGATCCATGGAAAGATCTTTCTACTCTGAAGGAAAATATGACAAGTATATGACAGTGTTGTGACATACACAAAAAAAGCAGCACTAAACCCAGCTTCCTTGTAACAGTCTTGTAAACAATCAGCACCTTCCAGTGGATATGCTAAAATCATCTTCACATATACAGGTCCTTTTGAGGCTCAGCTGCCAAACATGACCTTGTAAAAACATTACATTCCTATGAAAAACAAGTCTGGACACTGATAAACAGTACTGGAAAATTACACTTGATCTGGCAGACTGAGAAGTATTAGATTGTTAATCTCTTATCCATTCAAAGATCTTGTCCACTTAGAAATGAAAACCCATTGTTACAAAGGCAAGGAAGCACCTTTTCACTTGGTTAACTGCTGATTACCTAATGTCTTTCGTTCATATACCAAAGCCTGTGCTGCATTGTGCCCTCTCTTCTCCCTCCCAAAATACTGCTGAAGATAAAGTGAGCAACTGCTCCCTGTAAGCTTCTACTGCCCGGAGGCCATCCTCTCTGAGCCACCTGTGAAACCAGTCATTTTACCTTCTCCTACATTTCCTGCAGCAGAAAGCAGGTTCATACAGGCTCCCCCAGTCTGTCCCTGCATATTTCTCTCTCCCTCCAATTCCAGTAATACCTTTGCCTGCTATGTTTTTTTGGGTGGGCTGAAAACCAGCACACATCCTGCCCAGGATGGCAAGGTAGGGGTCCAGGCATCACCCGGCATTGGTCTCTATTCTGGCGCTTGCCTGTGTAGTTCAGGGACATTGTCTGTCCCTTCCCTCACCTCTCCTAGGCTCATTCCAATCCCCACCCACCCGCACCTTAATCTAGTATCTGGCATTTAGATTTGATTGACTTTCAAAGTATAAATGGGTCAGGTCATTTAGCATAGGCTGATAGGTTGCGATTGCAGTTCCTCGTGTGCTGAGTCACCCTGGCAGCAGATGTCATCTGCTTCTCATTTGAGGGAGAGGCACACAGTAAATTTAAAATGCAGTATGCTCTGCTAAAATCTTATACAGCTGCATTCAGCAGAGATGAGTGGGAGTAACAGGACAGGAAAATTACAGGGGGTTCTACTATGAAGGCAAAAATTCAGGGGAAAAGCTTTTGTATAAGCACTTAGTTCAGTTATCCACATGTGCTTCAGTAACTGGCTAAATATAGAACACCCAAACTATTGGAAAAGCAAAGGAAGTGGAGACCCAGGAAAAATAATCCACTGATGGTGATGCAGGAAATACTTCTGAATTAAACCACTCCGCTGCAGCCTTTGTAATGTTCTCAGAAGACCACAGTTGTAAAAAATTAGTCATTCCTGGGCTTGAGTGTAACATTGGCTTGACGTTGTTGAGAAGGGATTGCAAGGGATCTGTGTGGCAGTAGGGTAAACTGTGTTTGTTTTACTGACATACATAAAAATACACATCACTAGAAAATCAAAGCAACAACCACAACATACCAAAGACTTTCCACAGGAGACAGAGAGCCTAATTCTCTGAGAGCCAGTGACCCCAGCTGCTCTCAGAGCCGAGAACGTCACTCGCTGTCAAGACCTGACCCAGAAGAAAGGAAATCAGGGCTGCATTTCATTATTTTGGCACAACAGACTTCAACAGCTGCAACTAGGGTTAACGAACTGCAAGTCAACTTCCAGAGGCACAAACCACATCAGCCTTGCCTCAGAATCAGACACATTTGTTTCCCTGAAAATCTATCAAAATCATTGCAAAAACAAGGTCCTTTGTATGTGGCTCAAGCTTCTGGAGTGGAAAAGACATCCTGAGTAAGCATAGGTCAAATGGGGTTAAGCTTTCTGTCTTCCAAGAGTTATCTGGACAAGATTAGAATCCAGCAGTACCACTGGCCACCAAATGTGCTCAGACATTTCAGCTGAACTCTTGGTATCTTCCAGCAAAAAGATTGTTTTTCATTCCTCTAACTCTATTTGTTCTCGCCTATGTTTACGGTACTTACTGGCAGTTGACATTGGGAAAAAAACCCCATCCTTCTAGACTTGTATTTGTTGAAAAGAGGGAAGTTTTTACTGAAATATTTGCCTCTGTTTTTCACAGGAAAGAAATCAATAGTTTTTTGCTGGACTGAATCTTCTGTAAGTGCAGCCTGTTGGCTGACTAGCTGGGTTCATGGTCACAACCCTGTTTCAGTCTTCCTACACTGCAAATTCTCAAAGCAGAAGTTTTTAACCTTAAAACAGTCACGATTGTAACTGTAAATGTCCTGTCTTCTTTCTTTCCCTTTAAATCACCTTCAGCAGAGTGGTACCTCACTCCAGTTTACATCAACAGGATTTCAGGAAAGAGTGGCTAAGCACTGCTTTGTCTTTTACTGCCTTTAAAACAAAGATTTAAAAAAGTTTTTATAAGCTTAAAGATTTGTAGGGCTAAGTAGGGGATTTGAAATACCTAGTTCCAATGAACAAGATTTGAGGCAGTAATTTCCCAGAAGGTGACTTGGAAATGCCCTCCATGTGACAAAGAACACCCCCAGAACCACCCCCCCCGCCCCCAAATCTGGGAGACTCACATGGATGAGGTTTGTAGAGCTTTGTACAGCTTCACCTTACCCCAGACCACCTATACACTGCCCCTGCAGGACATAGTCCCTGCAGGAGTAAGGCTCACAGGGCTTCCCATGTATTGGGGAGGCAAATTTCTCGCAGTGGAACTGGAAAGCACTTCAGATCATACCATGAGATTTGGATTATTTTAATTTTGTGTGTTTTTTTCTACTGAGATCTATTAATTAGCACGTTTGACTAGACTGGAGGAAAAAAAAATCTTAGAAAAATAGACTCCAGGGAACTATCTCAAATTAACTCGTGGATGACTTCTGTCTTCTTTTCCAATGCTATTTGCTCTTTGAAGGCTTGGGATTCTGTTTCATGTTTACCAAAGTGAAAGCTATTATATTACTGAAATCAAAGTCTTTGTAAGTAATTTAAGAAGGTGTGCAACAGTTTTCTTCCAATAGTCATGGATTGCATGGTCCTGCCTGTGAAATTTCTCTGAAGAGAATGGCACAGCCGGCAAACTTGCCCTAAATTTCCACCATTTTATTCTGCCAAGGGCAGGACAAGATTGGCCACAGTGCCCTCCTCCTGCCATAGGGCTGTAGTTGCTATCACCCCCACAGCCTGGGCAGAGCACTGGAATACAGAATCATTTGCTCCAAAGTGGTCCTAAATCAAACTTTGTACAGCAGTCAGGAGGTATTCACATCCAGCATTTTGGTTTGAGGCCCATCCTGAATACAGAGATTTTTCTTTAAAATACAGTGCTTGAATTTAGTAATGAACAGCACATGTTTAAACTGATTATGCCAGTTTGCAATACCCTCCCTGTACCTGTATTATCAGAGAGGAAGTGCCCAGGAAACAAAACCCTGAGCTATATTCAGTCCTGGTATAAGCACTTGCATCCTCATTTTATCTGATTATTTATTTTGCAGCCCAGAGTACAAGCCTAATCAGAACTCCCTATGCTTACTGCTTATATAACAACTTTCTCTGCTCCCCCTCTCCTTCTGTAAGCTTTACCCCAAAAAAAAAAAAAAAAAAAAAAAAAAAAAAAAAAAAAAAATTAGAGGGTACAAATATTCTCCTAAAAATGCAAGTTGCCTGATCCCTGCTACCTGTTAAAGAAGATGGGGCAGTGGGAGACTGCACTTCTAGGACTCAGGGCAAGTAAACAGGAATTTAGGGCATGTAATTGTGTCTGATGGCACTAAGTCTGCCTTTTGGCTTAGTTAAATCAACATAAAATTTGTTGTGATTTTCTCTCCTCTTCCTTGCTATTTAGACTCAGTGCCTCTATGCATCTGACTGTTTTTAAAGAGCCAATGGGTGATTTTTCGACATTTTTTCAGCTCTCAAAGTTAGATCACTGAAGCTATTTTCCTTGGATGGTTTTCATGCATACGGACTGTTGACTACTTGCTTGATCTATTCTCCTTCCAGTGTGAATATTTGTATCAAGGGATCTCCCTTCTGTTGTGGTGCAGGCATTGCAGGTGGATGCTGGGACGTGTCTAGTTGTCTTTTGTGAAGTAACCTGAGGTGTCAAAAAAGAGAAATTCAGGCTACTTTGAAAACAGCCTGCACTGTCAGTAGCAAATGTGAGACAAATAAAAGGTCAATTGTCTGCTTTCTTGTGAAAAGTCTTAATAAGAATATAGAAATTCAGTCAGTGAGGAGTTGAGAGAGCCCCTGGTGTCAGCAAACTGAGGAGGTTTATACAATGTGGCTCAATCACTCTTGATCTCTCATGTTGGAGATAGAGAGCTTACAGTTTTGCAAGAGTCCTAGGAGATTATGTGGTTCTCAACAAATTAAAACATTCAGTAAGTTAGCCCTAACTACTGCTTTCAGAGACTGCTTCCTTCTCCTCCCTCTTATCTCCCTCTGACAAAACCAACATGGTCAAATTTATCAGTTGTAGTTAGAGGCCCTATTTTAAATTTAGAGCCATAGGAACAAGAAAAACTGTCTGACAGAGTCATGGGTTTATAGGGCAGCACCAGAGCTAGCACACAAAGTATCCAGCATTTCAACCAGCTCATTCACAAAAATCTATGTACTGCGTTCTGGAGGGAGTCAAATCCTATTTGCCTTTTGGGAGTTGTCACATTCAAGCCAATTGGATTACTCATTTGTTTGAGGCGCGCAGGATTTAACCCTCCAAGAAACAAAATGGATTTGCTAAATGAAAGGGATTAGTTTTTTCTATGTAATACTGTGATAACAAAACAAAAAACAACAAAAAGAAAACAAAAGGCATCTCTCCTTGTTCTCTTTTTTTGGTGCAATATGAAGCAAGAAGTAGAACAGGACTCTTCTGTGCCTTATGCATCTTAATTTTAGTTAACCAACATCTTGATTTAGTTTAAATCAGCATGCAAGTGCCAGCAGATGCTTTTCAGTATCTAGGTCATAATAGGCTAAATTGGTTTTGGAAGGTGGAGCTCCTCTCTTGTTTTGGTGTTTGAGACAGGGTATACTGCTTGGTCTCAGGCCCAGAGTAATCTGTAGCAGTTTTAAAGTTGGACATAGTTTCTGATTTGTCAGTGCAAGAGGCTGGGAAACCAACTGCAGGTATTTTCCATTCTTGGGATGTGCTGATACTGGAAAATAGCCTGCCTATGATGATGGCTTACAAGATAACAGATCAAGTCTTTCACCCTTTCTCACAGGTGAAATAAAGTTTACATTCAAGGAATTAGTCTGAGTGAGCACTGTATTTGGATTCATTCAGCACAGAAGGAAAAAGTAAATAGGCAACAGGTCCTTTTGTACTGGAAGAAATTTCATCCCTTGAATCGGCACACATGAGAGAGGAACAGTGCTGTTCTATAAATGAATAGCCTCTGCATGGCTGGAGTTAAAGAAATTGCAGCCACACTGCACTACAGCTCTCACCTTTTGTCATCCTTCCTGGACACCTAAGACTGAAGTCACTGTGCATTGCTACATTTCCATGGTCTTCTTGGAAGATGCATATGCTTCCAGATGCATCCTGTATCATGGTCAGTGCATACTGGGCATCCACTCATGAGCTCTGCTGCAGTGCCAGCAGCCCCAGATTTGACAAGCTGGGCTCTGACAGGCAGTAGGAGACAGATCCAATCCTTCCCCTCTCTGCTTTTACAGAAGCAGGGAGTGGCAGCTCCTCTATGGCAAGCCTCGTGGGCAGGTTGATACCATCCAGGCTGAAAGTAACCACCAGATCCAGACAGTGGTCTGCCCGATAGTCTCTGCATTTATACCCTTATGTGGCTCAGTGATTCCTTTTTTTGCTAGACCTGTGTTCTATCATGAAGTTGCTTCTCTTTGCACTTAGAGTCTGTTCTGAAATCTTGAAACCTCAAGTGTAAACCTGGAGCAGCATCTGTATCACATGTAATGAAAGTTCTCTACAGGATAGTGTAGGGTATGCCCAGCCACTGCCCTGGAGGGATATCTGCTGAGATAAGGAGATGGAGCAATCTCCCAGCACAAATCCCCTGGAAAGGCAAGCACTTTCAGTTACAGCAAGAAGACAAATCCAGAATCCTCTGGGAGACCCTATGCAGATCCTTTGTAGCCCATTGGCCTTTACCCTCTGACACCCACCCCCTGTATCCCGATCAAGCTAGCCCCCTGCCCCTGAGAGGGCAGAGACCTCATCCCTGGCCTCCCCTTCACCGGACCAATAAAGCCACACGGGCCTCTCGTCTGTCCCTGCTCTGGCCTGGAGGCTGCCCTGCAGAGCTGAGCTGGAATCACGAGCTGACAATCACCAAAGAGCTGACAGCCTCTGCAAGGGCCCTCCTGCCAGCAGCTGAGGGAAGACACCGGGCCTTGGGAAGGCGATTCCTTTTGGGACCATCTCTCTGGACTGGTCACAGCTTCCTCGGTCAGAGCTACTGACCCCTCACCAGCTGCCATAGGATAGGAATAAGTCTTTCCAGCAAATTGAAATTTATGCTTCTTATCAAGACAAAGGGCAATATTCAAATGAGTGAGATGAGAGCCTGGCAGAATTATAAGGTCCTCTGTTTTGGAAGATCCCACACAGATACAAAGTCCTTATCCTCTATCAATTTATGCAACAGCAGTTAGGCAGAGAGAGCAACAGTCTGCAGCCTTTCAGTGTGAATGTTTCTGAATCTGATCAGTACGAATCTATTACTGATAGATATGCAATGCTATCTTTGAGTTAGTTTTTATTCCTCCCCCAGTTAAGGGAGACCCAACAGAGGAGTGGCTTCACAGTGGACAGTCACTTCCATCAATGCAAAAAAGTTCCGAGTATTATGTCAGTTCATACCAAGTTCAAGATTCAACACAGGAGGAGGCAGCATATATGGGGAAGAGATTTACATGTACATTAGTTCTCTACATTAATCTGTCCCCCTCCTAAAAAACAGCTGCGAGCTCCACAGACGCAGGATAGCTGTAAGAGGGTGGAAGATTTATTATTTCTTTTAAAACGTTAGCAATGATGTTATTCATCTGCCAAATGACAGATCTCTTGGTGGCAAGGATTTCATGTTCAGCCAGACTGCTACTTGAAGTAGCCTGAAAGGTTTGCAATCTGCTATGCAAATAAGAGAAGGACAGAAAAGTTTGCTCAGTAGCAGCTGTAACCCACAAAAAGCAAAAAAACCCCACTCTGGCAAGGGGCTGCCCCTCCAAGTCCAGCTACTTCAGCCTGCACAGCAGATTAAGAACCTCTGTTTTCCCCTCCAGAAGGCTTCTGTTTTACTCATGCTGGTACAAAGGAGGAGAAGGTGGCATTAACTGAGAAGCAAGTGAGGTCAAAGATGGGTGTTTTCAATCAGCTGAATGATCAAACTGTGCTGCAAGCTAAATTCAGGCTCGTGTAATAGATCCCTCCAACTACCTCACTTTTCCTGTTGCTGCTCAGGCAACCAAAGCCTAAGGTCTCTGTTGCTGAGGAACAGACAATGCAGGATTGCTTATACCTCTGCTGTACTAATTATTTTTCCCCAGCTGCTGCAGAAAACATCTGCCCTGTGATGATCCAAGTTGTCACATCATCAGACAAGGTATCAGGAAAAGGCAGCTCTCTTCCCATCTCTAAACATCTCAGAGAGATATAAAGAAATTCAGTCAGGAGAAAAGCTCCCATCTTGTAATGATGAGTGTTACAATGTTGGCTTATGGATTTTCCACCATTAGTGGGAGGAGAAGGAAAAGCTTGTCCTTGCTTCAGAGGAACAAGGAAACCACTGTGTGTGAGGGGTGCAGCAGCTGGTGGGAAGCAAGAACAGAGGCTCCATAAAACATGAGAGATGCTCTGCTCTGCTGGATGCTGTACCCAGTCCTCAGACTGTTACATGAGGAGAGAGCTTTGTCCACCCACAGCCAGCATTGAGGGTACTCCTGGGCCAGGCTCTTGCCCTGCTGAGCATTAACCCTCAGGCATTTACCCCTGCGGGGTCTCCCTTCTCTGCTCTGTTGCCCTGAGGCACAGAGGCACCAGCCACGGTACAGGCAAAGCCTTCTTCAAGATTGGCTTCACTGACATTCTACGCCAGACGTGGGTGATAGTGCCTGGGGACTGCATTAAAACTGCTTACTTTTTCTTCTGATCTATCAGAAGACTTTGCCAAGGTATCTTTGAATGCAGCAGGAATGCCTGTTACTCTTGGACTTACCTGGTGTCCTTATCTCCTATAAATTACAGGAAGGGTGAGCAACACACAATGTGCATTATCTTCTAAAGAAGACTTTTTATTATTACAGTGCCAAGCTAGGAGAGAGCATGAAAAGAGCAAAGCAGGCAGTGACTATTATTTGAGTTGTTGTGCTCTTCAAGGCTTGAAAAGGGTTGCTCTGAGCCATTGTGAAATAACCCTTGCTTTCAGTGTCGCTGGGTGGCTGTTCACCAGAATAGGGCTGCTGGGCTGAATCCAGCCCTAAGCCTTCGAGAACAGGGCTGCTGCAAAGAGTGACACACAGCTTTTTTCTACATGGCAATATCAAGAGAGGAGTAACATTTAAAAAAAATAGGTCAGAGTATTTCTATTTAAAGTACTTGTCAAGAAATAAAGAGGTGCAGCTTGGTTTTTCTGGTTAGCATTTCAACATTTGTGAGGAGTGTGATTGTGGCAGAGCTGAATTGGCAGCCTCAAGTCCAGGTCACTCTCGATGGGGTGAGGCTGCCCAGGGCCACTCTGTGGTACTGCCTGCAGCCCTGTCACTTGCAGGCTCCTGTGCCTGGAGCTCCTTCTTCCTGGGGAGTAACAGGACGCGTAGGAAAATGTTCTTAATAGGTAAAAAAATGCTCTTACAGTCTTGGCTTTGTTGGGGCTAAATATCTGCTAGGCTGATCTGGAATAAAATAAAACACAGGATCAGATCAAATTCACTAATAGCAAAATCCTATTAACCGTGCTTTTTCTCACCATACAAAGGCTAGTCATGGGGTCCTCAGTAACAGTGGTCTCATTCTGCAGAGCAGATCTTATTTTACATTCTTGGGGCCAGACACTCAGTTGATGTAAGTAACTGTATCTCCAAGCTGTAGCCCTCCTGAATTATGCCAGCTACAATGCTGACCCTCTGTTAATTGCACACATTACAATTCTCTGGAATTTCTCTTGCCACAGACTGCAATAAAAAAGCATTTTCTGGTGGTGAAAGGTCAGTAAACATATCCAAGATGAAACAACCTCTTTGTGATTAAGGTTATGCTTTAAGAATGATTTTGTCCCTGCACAAACATAACATACATGGTCTATCTAGAAGTTTTGAGCAAAAATGCTTTTGTACAATGACCACAAATAAAACAACAAATAATTTCCACTTATAAACACAATTGCTATTCCTGAGTTTAAACCTATCTGTACGTGATTCATCCTCCTAGGATTTGCTGATGATTGCTTTCCTGTTTCCTTCACTTACGGGTTATAAGACCATCCCCAGGGCAATGCCTGTTAATTTCTAATTTAGCCTGGTTTAACTAGCCCAGTTATTCAGCAACCCTTAGACAGACAGAACTAGATTTCTGAACTTGCTTTTCCTCAAGTCAGCTGCAATCAGGCTGAAGGTGAAGAGTCTGTAGTCACTTAAGTGCAGTATCAATTTAAAGGTTTATGCCTGTGCTTTTCCTGGAGCTGGATGGTTGGGCAGGGAAGATCAGTGTCCGGTGGCAGGGTAGGGGCTAACAGCCGCTCCAGCTTGTATGGAAGAGCTCATATCCCTAGCCAGAACTGCTTTCATAAAGCGCTGTCATTGTTCCAACCTCACCTGCTGTTCTTGGGAGAAATGCTGAACCAACAGTCTAGGGAGCATAGACTTGTGTCTCCCCACCAGGGGCAGGAGCGGGACAAGCACCCTTGGCCCACCAGGCCTGGCTGATTTGTCCTGCAGCCAGACAGTGTGGGTCACCCTCCAGACTATTTGCTGTGAAGAGCTATGCAGCAGCCTGTGGCAGTGGCAGGCAGTCCAGGAGGAGACTGGTAGTACACTCGAGCTGTTCTGAGCCATTAGGATACTCTTGCCTTTGGTGTCTCCTCTTTGCCTGCCAGGAAGGTCCCTTCCATTTATGCCCTGTTGTCCCAGAGACACTTGCGGGAGAGGCTCAGAAACAGACCCTGTGTATGCCAGATACTATCCCATCTAAACCTTCATCTGCCCTGCCAAGTAGACATTATGATGCTATTAATATTCTGTGTTCCTTCCACCCTTCATGCCCACCCCTCTTAAGTAGCAGTGCCTTTTTACACAGCTCAGAGCCTGTTTCAGACCTATGGAAGCCATGCATGCAAGTGCCTGTCAGGCAGTGTGCTATGTGATGATCTCAGGCTTTGGAGCAGGGGCTGTCATTTTACTTGACTGGAGGCTGTTTCCCTTACCCTGACCTTACCAGTGAGCACGTTCAGTAATCACCAAAAATCTCCTGCATCACCTCCAAGAGGGTGGCAGAAGCTGACACCAGTAAGGTGTGTGCGTACACACACACACACACACACACACACATTCATTAGTCTTCATATAGAAAAGAGAGCTAAAATCAGCAGTAGACTTTACTGCTTAATATTTCCTCCCTGGATTTCTAACATGATGGTATGTAATGAAAAGTGGCTTTCTAAACTGCTAAAACCACCACACTTTGTAAAAGAGAAAGAAAATAATTAGATCCCTTCAGTTTTTGCATCTAAATTGATGCAGACACCATAAACAAGTATTAGTCTAAGAGCTCCATAGGCATCTTCAATTTCAGAGACACTTAATATTTTACAAATCACAGAATATAGTCTAGATTTTCATCAGAAGTATTAGCATTGATTTCTTACTAACCCTCAATCTAGTTGCATAACAGAATAAATTTAATATTCTCTTTCCCTGTTTTGGATTTTAGCCCTTCCATCATGCTGCAAGGAGGGATGATTTATTTGTCCTTGTAAGAACCCATAATTAAAGTACACATTGATTACACAATGTCTGACATAGCTACAGACTCTGTGCACTGCAAGTGGGTTTTGAATCTAGGGAATGTGACACAGCTGAGAGTGCATATGGTTTGGTGTTACATGGGAGGAATTTATGGGAGATACTTGGAAGCAGAAATCAGATTAAAGGAGAGAATTATCATTTTTTGCTTGCCTAAAAATGAACATAAATAAGGCTGTACATAGATTTTCCGCATTAGTCAAGGAAAAGGATTATGAACACTTCCTCTAAGCGATGGCATTATTAAGTGTTCATTGGACAAGTGAGAAGCTTTATTCTCTGATTTAAAAAACAATGACATAGTTATTAGGCCAAACAGACCTGTATTACTTGAAATGTTAGAGCACAATTGAATATAGATCATTCATTGACATATGAATAGTTCTGAATTCCTTCTTTGAATAAAGTTTCAAAAAATACCAAAGAATGTAATCAGCTTAATAGCAGGAATAACCCATCAATAAAGCAGACATAGTATTCATCAAGACACAGCAAACACTTTTGAATATGGAAACATATTTCAGCCTCAGACTTCCATGAATTCCTTACATGGGATGGGGAGAAAATGGCTGTAAAATGCCAGCTATCTTGATGGTCTTTTTATTAGGTGATGAAGTAACTTGAATCTGGTTTTCATTCAGATCTGGATTTACCCGTGTCATAAGAAATGATGGAAAGCCTTTGCTGTGAGTTATTAAAATATGTAGAGGCTGAATTCAGTCCTTTCCCTGTCCAACACTTGCTGAGCCTTTTTTAGCCAGCATTGTTCACATCTGCTTACAGGGAGCACACCGAGGAGCATGTGATCCAGCTGTTGCTATGGTATCTAGTGGGATTTTAAGAGAATAACAGAAGAAACAGTGGCAAGAAAAGAACCCCTCCAAATGACACCTGAGTTAAAGGAACATTGCCAAAAATTATGAGTTGAACATACTTAACCTTTATTTGTTAGGTTTGGGGGGTTTTTTGTTTTTTGTTTTTCTGAAGGAGTTGAGTATTTAACACTCCAGTGAGAATTAAGAGCACCTGGAATCTCTGCGGGCTAAGGATATCAATACCAATAATAGTTACGTGATTTCTTTTTGAATGTCTCCTTACTTTAGCAGAACGACATCTGCTTTGAACTGAGCTCTTAAAACATTGAGTAAGCCCAGCTTATCACCACTGCGAGAGAACAGATACCCAGTCCGTTACAGAAATCAATGAGTAGGTGAGGATACAACAGCTAGCACCGTGAACCAACCTTTCCCTGTCTCCTGCTCATTCCTGCCAGACTACAGACAATATAAAGACATCACAACATTGTTCCCCAGATACTTTCCAAAGCAATATCTCTTACAGCCTATCAGAAAAACTGACATACAGAATGAGGTACTGGTTTTCCATCTTCTTCTTCAGACAGAGGTTTTCCAAGAGCTGTCCAATAAGCAGTGAAATTCCAAGGGGTGTTTGGCTGAGTTCAACACTCAGCCTTTTGTGAGACAGCCAATAATCTGGAGCCTGCAAAGCCTCAGGAGAGTGGGCTTTCCCCTCATTTCTGCTGGTACTTCCCTTAAGTGGGTTGGTCAGAAATACTGGGATTACTGTTCTGGCTTTCTTGCCTGCCTGTGGCCAGCCAAGCTCAGCCTGTGATAATCAGTTTTGTAAAAACAAGGTACTACACATGGAGTATCCTTTGCCCCAGGCCCTGGAAGGCATCCATGGATAAGAGAATACTTATTTGAGATTACATTATATTTGGTCATAAAGGGGTTCTGAAGCAGCTGTCCTTGCTTCTGGGGAAGTTTTCTCTTTTTGACGTTCCATCCTTGAAGTCTCAGAGCTATTTCCTCTGCCTGGGCATTAACTTACAGTCACCCAACATGCTCCAAGGTGGAGGGACTCTGAGGCAAAATCCCAAGAGAGATCAGAGCAATGAGCACTCAGGAAGCTCAGTCTGCCATGGTGCTCTACTCACCTGCTTGAGGAGGCTCTAAATCTCCTCACTGCGTGTCTGTCCTTTCCCTCTGCCATGATGTGGCCATGGGTGACTGTAGTTGCATCCAGAAGAAAACTACAAAACTTGGGTCCGCATGATGCCCTGACCAGTTCTTGTGAGCCAGTGTACTGAGGGGTGCTGGCGCCCTACCAGCTGGGAAGAGCAGAAGCTTGGGGTTTCACCTAGTTGTGCATGAAGGTTCAAGGGAGGCTGATTTTTTCCTGACGCTTCCTCCATTTCTAGCATTAGCCTAATGATGATAACCTCCAAGAGCCATCACCACAGCCCCTGTATAGCTGCAGAACTACTGTGTGTTCCTTGCAAAGACAGAGGACCAGACATGGTGCTAATGATAGAACAATGAACGCTGTCTTGAATGAAAATGATCAAATATTCTGCTTTCCTGACTTGAACACAGATAGTTTGCTCTGCCAAAGCTAGGAGAAGGCTTAAAATCTAATTTCTGCTCCCTAGTTCCTTTTGATTATACACTTCATGAATTAATCAGGAGAATACTTGGTGTAGTAGGTGGAGGTATGAGAGGCTGTTTATGTTCAGCAGGAACACAAAATACTTTGTAGAACTAATCTATAAAACAAAGACTTGGAAGAATTGTATGCAGTATAATAGCTCACTTATACAACTTGGTGATAAAATATGCATAATCCAATATTATATGGCTTTTTTTTTCCCTGGCAGGATATGAATAATTGAAGATACTTTTTTCAACACCAAACCTCTTGTCATGACCCAGTCAAATATTATCATCTTAGAATGTTTAACCCTGCAAACCAAACTAGGAGACACCACACTCTTCATGAGTGGTCCTACTACACACACATGACAGAGCAGCAGGGCTGGGATAAGGGCTGAGATAAGAAGTGACTCGCACATGCTTCCAAGTTATTTCTTGTAATTTGCCTTTGAAAGTCCATATGCTAATTCCACAGCAAAGGAAGGCTGTAACTTTTAGTAACGCAGAAAGAGGCACTTCATGGAAACACTCCTCAGTTCAGGAGTGCCAACAAACTATCTTATCAAAATGCTGATAAAGAGGCAACAGAAAAGAAGTTTGGGAACTTCTGCTAAGGGGCTGTTCAGCACACTGCTGAGCAGAGCGAGCAGCAGGCAGGAAGCTGCCTTTTGTGAGGCTGCTGCCTATATCGTGTCTGCCCCTCGCTCTGCCCTTAACCACTCAAACTCTCTCCCACTGAGCCTGGCACTAAACTCTTGTTTGCAAGCTTCTTCCTGTGGATTCCAAATCAATAATACTGATGCCTGTAATTTTCCTTGTTTTGATTAATTTTGGTCATCTAGGCCAAAATCACGGCCTTTCTTCAGAAAAGGAGATCTTTGCGAGGGACACCAATGTATGAGGGAATTTGTGCCTGATATCCACGTATCTTTCTTTTTTATACAGAAGCTACTCAGTCCCACTGTCTACTGGCATCACAAATTACTATTTCCAGTCAATTTTTTCCCTTTTTCTATGTATCTTTGCATCTTTGCCTTGGCTTTCTCAACTTCCAACAAGCAGAAGTGCTTTTCAATAAAAAAAGCTATTTAAGCCACAAGAATATTCCCTGCCTTCTACTTCGGTACATCCTATGGACTTCTTATCTTCCCACATCCTCTCCACCTTTGATTTGCCCTTCTGGGTTTCTACTGCTCAGCCTGTGTAGTGGTATGATCTCACCACTGCTACAGTTCTTAGTCATTTCCTCCTGCCCCTTGAAATCCCATTTCCCGTATTCCCTAGCTGCCAGCTCTCTATTTCCCTGCAGAGGCAGTAGACTCCTATTGCTATTTCCACATAAACAGTGGGAATTTACAAATATATATATATATATATATATTCAATCAGCTCTTGAGTGGCTGTTCAGCTGCAGAGATCTCAGTACCTCTATATTCCAATGGGCATGTGGAATAGAAACCCATTGATATGGGAGAATATGGACATGCAGATTGGCACGAGCAAACTAGTCACAGGTGAAATTGTGCATGCCCCGTATGTCCCCAAATATATTCTTGTCTATTTTAAATTCCAACTCATTTGGAGACCAAGGATATTACTCTCAAGAAACAATTTGCTTGAAAAATATAATTTGTATTCTTACAAATACTTATTTGTAAGATTACACAATATTCTTACAAATATTGTGGTTCAGTGAACATTGCTCAGTTATCTTAAATTATTTCCTTAGTTGCATTTTTATTAAGATGCTCAATGTCTTAAATATGAAGTAGGCTGCCAGGAATTAAAGATTAACACCACCAGTGTTTCTCTGGAGATTTCAGAACATGAAAGGGCAAATTGCTGGTGTACAGAAGGCAAGCTCCTGTTGTGGCAATGTGTTCACAGCTGTTATGATGGGAGGAAAAGCCTTGCAAAGTGAGGTCAATAAACCAGACAGTAAATCAAGTTTATGAAAGTCGTGACCAGTGGGACTATGTTAAAATGTTATCTGGGAAATGTATGTCAGCCATAGATGAAATGACTTTTGTCTCAGGAAGGCAGGTGGGAGCAGATTAATTCAATCTGTTGAGGAGCAAGAAAGAAACGCTGAATACTGACACTTTGGGAAGTTTCTATGGACTAAGTGACAGTGAGAATCTGAGGTAAAACATTGTGTAGTGGCAACACATACAAGGTTGTGTTTAAAATTCAAATGTGACAAATGGAAATGAAGTTTTGCAAAGAGAATTTCTTCTGGAGAATCCCACTCTCTTTTTTTCCCCTGTGTTTTACACTTTGTAGAGCTCATAATGTATTTTGTTTGCCAAATATACCTATCTGTTGCCCAGTGACGAAGCAGCATTTTTTTTTGGTCAATACAAAGAGCAGGTGATACTAAGACATGATTCTGAACATGATTGCAGGGAAGTTAACTTTGTTGGATCTTTGTATGAATTTTACATATGGTTTTCAGAATTAGCTCTACTGAACATATACTTTTGTTAAGAACTTAAATTTCTGTTAGTACAATTTACATTAACTAATTGTTAAATAGAAAAATTGTAACGTTAGTAAATCCAATTATTTTCTTTATAAATACTCTAAACAGGCTTGAAATCTGGTAACTGACTGCAGTGATTTACTTGAAAAGTAAGTGGGCAGCTGGCTGGTGTATAAGAAGCAAATGTGCCTTCCCAATAATTGCTAACCTCCCTGGAAAGCTGTAACTGTTGCTGTTTCACAGGGAGATACTCTGAATACAAAGAAAGTGTTAAATGGCTTTGTTCCAAGCACACGTGGTAGTGGCTTTGTTATGACCTAACTACACTTTATGTGAGGCGGTGCTTTTAAGGAGCAGTAATGACTTTTATTAGACCAATATAATTGGAAAATCAGACAAGTTTTCTTGAAGTTTAGAATAAAAGTGGCTGCCCTCAACACTAAACACAGGTTGAGAACAATTGCTGTGATTTTAATTTCTAAATCCCTGTAAGATTCTTTGTTTGAAGTTCCCTTAAGATTCACAGCTCCCAAACAGAGAACTAATTTAAGCTTCAAATTTGAGTGATTTTTCTGCATGCAATAGTTTTGCTTCCTGGCAGGTGTTTTAATCTGTAGGCATTAATAGTACATGCGATATGCTGTTTTATAAAGAACACTTATTGTACAGCACTTAAGGTATGAAATATACTCAACTGACAAAGCTGTGCTGTGGTTCCAAGCCCAAAGAAATCACACCTTTAAAACTTACAGCCTATGGCTATGAGAAAACTGCTGGGCCTGAGTTCAGGCTTGTTCCCCACGCTGCATGCTATAGGAAGCTACAGGCACCTACAGAAACAAGACTAAACTGGAAGAAGCACAAATTAGAAAAGGAAAAGGAGACATGTGCCAGTGAGCTCTCTAACGTGTTTCTTCCGCAGAGGGGGCTTGAAACACACTACCATGGAGAGTTCGCTACTGTGTAAATACCGAAATTTCAAAGAAGTTTCGTGTTGCCCTCGGTTACTGGAAACTCCTTCTAAAGCAAAGAAGTCATCCATCCTACAAGCATTAACACTGGCAGATCCAGTCCAAGCTCTTTGATCAAATAGTGACAGCCCAAAATATTACTCTGAGTGTCACTAGTACTATCCTGTCCTTCGAGGGAATAGTGAAACACCATTATTGGAATTAGACATTTGGTCTCAGGCTGCACTCAAAAAGGCACTCAAACTTCATATCTCTTAAAGTAGTGGATGATAAAAAGAGAAACATAAAGGACAGGGAAAAGAGCTCTGCCAAATGAGAAAAGACATATTAGACTCTGTTTCTCCTGAGAATGCTGTCTGCCAGGTTGGTATAGGTGCTGGTGTTCAAACACAGATTTGCTCATTTAGAGTTCAGGCTGTAGGACAGCACTCAGCCAACAGATGTTTCTGAATGTAAAAGGACACTATTGTCCGTAGGAATCGCATGCCTCAATGGTATCTAGCCATTAAAATCAAATTATAGAATCAGGGAGAACCAAACCTCATGTAGTAACATCTGTTGGATCCAGAAGTGAGGCAAGAGCCATTTATAATCATCCTGCTTGTCCTAAGTGCTATATCATATTACACCAAGATTTTCTGTAGATGCTTCAAACACGACAAGGAAACAATAAAAACAAAAGAGAAATGTGTTCAGCAACTTCTGCTCTTTTAGAGTCAGTACTATATACTTGTCTTCCTTGTCTCTCTGGAGTCAAAGACTAAAGCAGATTCAGCCAGAAGGTGGCCTAATTAGATTGCTTTTGTATTTAAGGTGGCACCACCTGGAGTCATTAAAACTCTAAATTGTAGTAGTTCTCTCATGACAGAGCACTACAGTGCTTGATAAATAGGAGGAGACAGAGAGATAGAGATGAGTGGCTTTAGAAATCAAGATAGAAGGAATCAGGAGAACATGGGAGACTTCTGGGGCTCCATCGTAGTGGGTTTTATGAAACAATGTTATGTCTTAAGAATAAGAGGGTGGCTTAGACAACAGAAAACATCTGCATGAATAGTGTTTCTGCTTTGTGTACTCAGCACAAAGTTTTAAGCTCTAAATGTGCCTTCATTTTCATAACAGAAGAGGAAAAGAAGGGAAGGGTTTCTCAGAGAGATGGTATTTTTAATACAAACAACACTGCTATTATGGATATCTTATCAAAATACCTAGGCCACGTGTAATTTCTGGCTCCTCATTTTTCTGAGAAAGTTCCAGTATGATACATGAGCAGGTCAGCAGCAGAGCCTTTGTCCATTATTGCTGCTCTTCAGAGGTATGAGAGTGCTAAGACATTACACAGAAGATCCCTCAGCAGGGACTGGGGATACAGCATAGCCTACTTGAAGCACTTTTGTGCGGTCTGATTTATAAAGACCGTGGCATTTAACATCATGTGAAAATAAGGCCTTGTTTTGATGCATCTCCAGGTGCACCCACAAGTCACGCAACTATTCAAATACATCCTTGCCAAGAGCTTTATTCACAAAAAGCTCATGCAAACTGCCACTTTCAGAAGTCTGACATCTGGCAGGTGTGCAGATATATGAACCAGACAGAAACTAGAAAATTGAGGCAGATACAGAACAGCATCAGGAAGAAAAAGAAAGGTACAAAGGTAGGAATATGTCTGAGAATGGAGTGGAAAAAATCCTAGCCAAATTACTCTAAGTGGTATTTTATTATTAGAATCCCAACAGACCTATAGACCACAGACCTGAAATTCCATACACAGGATATTATTTGCATATCTGAATTTCCAAATTATGGAAGTATGGGATTTTTTTGAGATTCACAAGAACTGTGTGACCCTGCCACACCTTCCATGGTGTGGCAGATCTATCATGTTAGGCAGGAACAGACTTCTGTTTTTGCAGTGTGGGAGCAGTTGAGTTGGATGCCTATGAAAAATTATTATATAATGCTTGAGAAGCACTTTCAACAGGAAGTTAGCTTTCTTTCACAGAACACTAATGGTCATAGAGATGACACTGAAGGCCAGATTCTTCAGCCTGTCTGTATCAGGACACAACAGAGAGAAAAGAACAGGCACAGAAGTGGTTTCTGAGAAAAAATTAGGCATTTTAAAATATGACCAGGCTTTCTATACAGTATATGATGTAGTCATTTTGAAAATTACTTTCAAAGGAAATGGTGTGAATTAGCCCTTTGGATATTTTGGTTTTTATTCCATTTTCCTTTGTGTCTTCACTGCTAAATATTACACAGTTTGAAATAAATAATAGTCAGTTCCACTGTGTTTGCCAAAGGTATTACAAAGCATAGAAGGGTTGTCATGGAGACAGAAATTCTTAAGTGAAGCAATTGAATCCCTAAAATATTTAAGCAACACTTACTCCGCAGTACAAACATGAAGTAGAATATTTGTGACAAGAAGCTAGTTTGGAATTTCACATGTTGGAATTGAAAAATGAGATAAACCTAAACCCATCTTGGAAAATAAAACCAAGTGGCTGCTAGATATGTTTAAATAAGAAAAAAATGTATACAGCCACCTACGTGTCTATACAAGGACATGTAACTCATCACAGAAAAAGAAATAAGCCTAGCTACGTCTCTGACTTTCACCTGCTTCCTGGCTGAAGTGCTGCAATGTGTCTCTTCTGATGAGGAAAACCAGTTTCTCTGGTGTTTCAAATCATCGAGAAGAATTAACTGTATTTTCATTTTGTCTGCCATTTCTTTCTGAGTTGCTGTTTAGCCTACTGAGTTCATGTAGTGAGTTGGTGATGTACAAAGGCATAGGCACCTTCTGAGAGGACGCTAAAAATGTAGCTCAGACTTACAGAAATCCAATTCCCCCGGGGTTGCTTTAAGACCAAACCTTCCCAGACCTGAAATAATGCAAGGGGCAGCTGCCCCTTCAACAGATTGCCTTTTTCATCACACCTAATTAAGCTAGTTTTGACCTGGTAATTACATCTACAAGCCAAAGGGATGTGCTTAGTGGGACAAGAACTGGATAGCCAAACTCAAAGTGTATACACCAAACCATCTGTGTCCAGCATTGCTGAGAGGTATTAGGAAATTAATTTTTACCAGTTTCCAGTCTTCCCCATTACTCTGAGCCCTTACTGTTCCTTTCTGACAGGTTTCTTAATCTCTTCTCTTTGTAGCATGTAGTCATTTCTCCTCCTCCCTTCACACTAAGCAACAAGGGGAGAATAACAAGGAGTCAAAGGAAAGGAGCAAAATATTGGCTGAGAAGAAGAAAGAAGAAATAGAAATCTGAACAGATGTCTCAAGCAAAACTCCCATGGCCCTTCACTGGGATATCTGCCCAAGTAAGGGAGCATGGGGAGGGCAGGAAACAGCCTAGAGAGATCTTTAAAATATTGCAGAGCTAATAGTTAATTCAGATCAAGTGTTCCTGGGGACAGTTTGTAGTAATGAGAAGAATGTACTGAAGGTGTAGGAGGGACACAGTTTTTGCAATATCACTGCTTTCCCAGGCTCTCCCAAGTCTGTCCCTTTGAGAGCTGTATGTTTTAATCCTCAGGAGAACACTGAGTGGAAAATGAAAATGTTTGGTGTAAGACAATTTATGGCAGGCCAAATACCATAACTTTATCCATGTAGCCTTTTAATGAATTTCCCACTGATCGATGCAACTTCCTAAAGTTACTGATAAAGGAGCCCTGTGCTCCCTGAAAACACTGAATGGTTGGAGGGCTGCAGCTCAGACAGCTTATATCCACAGCATGCATAATGCAACTCCCTCAACACCTCCCCTTCCTAACTGACAGAGAAAATGAGAAATGGGCAGTAAGCAAAGGTTCTTCATCTGATAACTGGCCTACCCACACATAAACCATTAATAGCTGATACTTGGCACCCAATGCATGGGAATATGGGACCCTGAACTTGTCCCCCCTGGCACACCCACAGTAATTGTGTGTCCTCTCTTAATCCTGGCTTCCTGCTACCTCTGCCTCCTGCTTCCTCTCCCTTTTGCAGCAAGCTCCAACTTCCTCTCCTTGTTTTCATAGCTGTCAATGTTTCAAACTTTGCTCCTCTGTTTTTCTTTTCTTATTTCTGATGAGGGCTCCTCCAGGTCTTTCAAACATCAAGTCTTTTTTAGCACCATCATTTATACCTACTGGTAGCAACTTGCTCTTCCTTTCTTCTTTAGATGCCAAATTTTATGCCAAACTCTTTTTTATGCTTATTCTGCTTGACAGTCTCTCTTTGACAAAGCATTTGCAACAATGATGCTCCCCCAAAATACACTGAGTATCTCACTAATCATTCTGTTATATACAGAAGGATCTTACAAATCTGAAAACCAGTGGTTATCTCACACAGTTCAGTGAACTGACTGTCTCTCTGAGGCACTGACCGCTATACACGTGTAGATTAAATGCAAGGATCCCCTTCCCAAGCAATGCACAATGGGGCTTTCAGGAGCAACTATATAGTGACTTCACCAGTGCATCACTGTAGTGTTTCCTCTGGGCTACTCAAGTAGTCCAGAGCAATCAGGGTGCATCGCGTTCTGGGTGCAAAGGCCTTCGTCTCCAATGCACTCCCGATGCTATTTTTGCATCCTGAGGACCAGCAGGTTGACCCTGATCACCACCATCCTTTACTCCATAAGGTCAGCCTGAGCAGTTGCTGTGAAGGAGACATATCTCTGCCTCTGGGACATCCAGCACGCTCAGAATCAGGGCCTGGATCTCACAACTCACATGAGTTTCTGCAGTCCTTGCCCAGCCTTAAAACTGATGGAGCCTTTGAGTAGGACCACACTTGGCCCAGCTAGCACAAAGATGATACTAATTAAACAGTTATACCAATAATAAAAGCTGCTGGTTAGTTTATCAGGCCTAGACAACATATTCAGCTCCCACCAAGCACTCTCTTCTCTTCTACACATACAAACACTGTAAATTTTGTATTATGCTGTTTCAGTAATGGATCATTCAGTAATCAGTCATTAACTGAAACATTAATGTCCAAGAGCATTGTAGTATCTCATCTCTGCATGTTCAAAACGCCTCAAGAGATGATTAAAAAGCCCCAAGTCCACAGAAATGTCTGGGAATCCCTTTGTTTTAAATTAAACTAAAGATCAATCATTTCTCTGAAATGCTCAGCTTGTTCTGAATGCCTGTTTAAATCAAATACAGATATGCTCTGTTCTTTCTGCAGAGCTCTTTGCCTGCTCAGAGACAGAGAAAAGAAAGTTGCAATGTAAGTGAATGGACATCTCCACATAAAACAAACCCCACACCCAGGTCTGTGATCAGCTGGGTGTCCCAGAGGATGAGGATGTATTTTAACAATGCTGCAGATTGTTGGAAGAGAAAGAAAGGAAGTGGAGAAGGCACATATGTGCAGAAAAAGACCAGATCTTTCATTTTAAGGATGACATTTACAAATACCATTCCCTTTGGGTGAGGTTACATTTAAGCTAGACAGCTCAAACAATATTAAATCTGAGATGAGGTTCTATTTCTGAAGTGCTTTGCTTCTGAGGAACCTGAAACACTTTCAGAGAAATGTGAATTAAGTCTCACAGCAGCACCATGCGTGAAGCAATGATTAGTCCCCATTTAGTAGATGGGGAATAAAAATGGGTATAAAAATGCAAAGGGGCCATGCGAGTGGCCGAAAGGCATACATGCCTTGGAACAGCACAGACAGAGGATCCTAGACTTGTATTTGACCATGAAGTCATTCTTCCCTTAAATATTTGTCTCGGTTTTGAAAGACAGGTGTCTGCTAAGGAAGGCAGAGGCCCCCCTTGAAGTGGCAGATATAACCCCTTTTCCCTCCAAGTTATTATATTTTGAAATCAAGGGCCTTTAGGCGAAGATGTGGGAAATAGGAATAACAGTTCTTTACTATATATATATATATATATATATATATATATATATGTATATAACCAGTCAAACAAAACAACAACAACTCTGGCAGTAACAGCAATCACAAACCCAGTCCCAGCCTTCTCGGCTGTCGGGCCCTTTCCCCTCGGGTGCAGTTCCGCTCGCAGCCGGCAGGGGCGCTGGCGGCTCCCGGTGAGCAGGGCAGGTGCGATGGTTCCCCCGCGGCTGCAGGGGGGCGCTCCGGAGCGAGCTCGGGGAGCACGCGGCACCGGTGCCCTGGGATCCCGGGAAGGGATGGGACAAAGGCTTCACAAACCCCTGGGCAGCCGATCCCGGGCTCTCAGGAACAGCAGGCTGGAACGGCAGGCTAGAACGGCAGGCTAGAACGGCAGGCTAGAACGGCAGGCTGGAGCGGCAGGGACGAACGCAAATCCCGGGTGGCAGACGAGATGTATCCAGATGGGAAAACCCCACGGAGGCCCAGGCAGGCAGGGCGAGCAGGGCTACAGCGTAGCGGAAGCTCGAAGCAGCAGCGGGGCAGGGCAGCCACAGCTCGGTCTCCAGCAGGGCAGGGAAAGCGGCTTTTGGGGTCCCGGCGTTGCTTCCAGCAGGAAGAAAGAACGGCCAAAAAGAAAGAAGCAGCAGCTCCTTTCTCTGCAGCTTCTCTCTCCGGACGCTCAGAGCGAACTGACCCCACACCCAGGTGTAGACAAAGGAGTAGCCAGGCCCGCCCCACCCCCCTTTTTGTCTTTCTTAAGTACAGCTATTTGTCCCCTAGCAACATGCATATGGGAGAAAATTCCTTTAACAGGAAAACCTCAGACTAAACTAAAACCCCAACAATATTCAAGAAGTTGAAACCTACACAGCATCAACAAGTCAAAGATCTGAGTGATGCTTGCCTTAGAATTTGTTAGTATATACCTAAAATAGTATATGCATAGTCAGGAAGAGATAATTATCTCCAGTATTACATAGTAAGTGTAGCATGAATGGCAAATCCGTTTTTTTCCTTGGTGTGCTGCTGGAGTAGGACTTGGTAAGTTCATTCTTGTTCAAGAAATTTCAAGAAATGGAGTTGGGAGAGTGCATGTTTGTTGACCGGGATCTTCCCAAGGTCCATCAATCAGATATTTACAAATAAATAAATAAATAAATGTAAGTGTTTTGCTTTGATAAAGATGGTGCTAGAAGGAGGATGAAGGTGCAAAGATGAGATTTTCTATCGGCAGTAAAAGTTTCTGCAGAGTTTTAAAAATATATTAAATCATAAAAAAAGAAATAACAAATAAGCCTGTAAAGATTGTTGCTTATTATCATGTTTGAATGGAGGTATGGCAGCAAAGATCACCTACTTCTGATTTGTAGGTGAATTATTAACAGTATTATTAGCAGTATTAAACAGGACACGCTACTCTCAAAAAAGATTTCTAAAATGAAGTGTTGCTTGTGTTTTCACTGGTTAATGCTTAAAATCTCTCTTCTGGGTTCAATTCACTGACAGCATCATACAAAGAAGGCAATTTTAACAAGTCTAGCCTTTCATGACTAAGGAAAAAAATCCAGTTATGTTTTCCAGTGTTTGATCACTATGCAGGTTTGTGTGACACTGGCTATTTACTTTTGGTCTGAAACAAGGCCCTTCACAGAGGCTGGTATGTGCTCTTTACTGAGATATCTTTGAATTCTAAGACAGCAGCATATCCAGTACTGTTAATTTGGTTAGAAGGCATTAGTCTCAAAAGCAAGGAGAGACAGAAAACATTTACTTCCCCTAAGTGGTTAGTCTTGAGGAAATTAAGATGAGGAGAAGGAGAGACTGCTTGCTTTCCTTTTCTTTTCCTTTTCTTTTCCTTTTCTTTTCCTTTTCTTTTCCTTTTCTTTTCCCTTCCCTTCCCTTCCCTTCCCTTCCCTCCCTCCCCTTCCCTTCCCTCCCTTCCCTTCCCTTCCCTTCCCTTCCCTTCCCTTCCCTTCTTTTGTTTTTTAGCTCTGGTATTTAAGGCCTATTAGCCTGAATGCATGTGTGTTCTGTGTCCTGATTTCTAGCCTCACTGTTTTTTCAGTGCTATTTTGAAAATACTTAATAGATTCCTTTCAATTGCTCAGCTCACTTAGTGAGCAGCCTATTGCACTCAGCAATTGAAACACCAAATTAAACAAGACACCAGTACTTCGAAAGCAATGTTCCAGCTCAGAGATAAGCAGAAAAAAGCAAATTTCTTCATAGAGGTATGAAGACACATTTGCTTTTTGCCTTATTCCAAAGGAAAGAAGACCTGGGGCCAGGCTGGTATGGGAGTTCCAGGCCAAGCACAGCATCTGGATGATGGCCTTCCTGCCCACACTGGAGCAGTTCCTGACTTTGTCTATGCAACAAGATAGGGATGAACAAAAATGAAGGGAAGAGAATTGGCACAAGATCAAGCTGCCAGAACAGCCACATCCATTACACATCTCCCCAGAGCAGAATTGCCACCCTTCATTAAGCCATGGTCATTATTTGTTATTATTACTGAGTTTATATTGCTTCATTGGGGTTTTCCAGTTGTACAGGAACAGAGTGTCTGGGGATTTGCTGTGGGATGGGTTAGATTAATTTTCAGATCAGAACTAAACTGTGCTATTCAGACAGACAGCTGAGGATAATTTATATTACAGAGAAAATGCACACACAGAGAAATCCAGGTAGCAGCCAAAAAAAAAAAATTTCTTTATCACTAACTTCTGAAATTTTGTCATTTTTCAAAGCCCCATCCTGAGACTACACTGTGTGATTTGGGGGCTGTACCCTAGTTGTGATTATTCTGTAGGATGCATGTTAGAAAACAGTGCTTTTTTCTGCTCAAAATCATTCATACCTTCAAGCTTGATGCTCATTACAGTCCTGTGAGCAGGTGAACCCCTAAGCTAGGATCCCTTGTAGTCTAAAGGCAACATGAATTACTGGATTTAATAATGAGATGCTCCAAGAAACTGATACCAGTAATTTGTACAGAGAAGTAATCTGCCCAGATAAAACAAACATGAAGCTGAATCTTTATACAAAACTCTTTGCAAATCTGAAACAAGGTTTATGTCATATGTTATCTGTTTTTAATTAGGAAAAGAGCAGTACAGGGCAGGTTTTCTAAAGAGTTGTATTTGTCTCTGTCTTATAGATAAAATTCAGTGGCTTCAAAATGCACTACAATGAAACAAACCTGAACTGGCAATAAGGAAACGACTAAAGACATACTAAGAATGGTCTATGTTCACAGCATTAGAGGATATATTCTTTGCTGTTGTGGTGCTGTGATTCAAATCACTAAGGCATTAAAAAGCCAGAGGGACTCTTGCTTCATGGGTCTGCACTTGCACCAAGAGAATGATTATATTGTAGCAGAACACATCAGTATACCCCACTCAGAGGTAACATCAAGTAGTGAGAAAAGGTCAAGCTGTATCTGATTAAAAACTGGTAGAAAATAGCACCTTGAAGATCTCTGCTGCACTCGGACAAGCATTCATTCCTCTGGTAAAGTTACTGCTGTTATTTGGTGCAGCACCAAAAGGACATGAAGAACAGAGATAATTTCCTGGGGGATTTTAATTTTTCACCTTAGTAGCACAATCCCATTCTTTTAAAAGACATTTGATTAATTAACATTGTAGATAAAAGCCAGTGAATAGTATTTTATTTATGCCTTGCAGATTTAACAATCATTTTCATCCCACTGGTCACCCACAAAAATCTTCCTTGATATTCCTTTTGGGCAATATTGTTTCCAGGTAGCTTCCAGAAGTTGCAGAACTGCTATAACACATCTGCTACCTACGATTATCTTGACATGTCCTACTTGTATTGCAATCATGTCTAGTTGACCTGGAACAGATTGTGTTTTTCTGGGCTGGCCACTTCTTGACACAGAAACATCCTTGCCCAAAGGGTTATGAGAAAGGGACAAAAAGAGAGTGAAGAAGACCACTGAGACTGTCAGGCCCAGCTCCTCAGACTGCTCCTTACCAAGAAATGACACAGCAGTGTTTTCCACCGTTACCATGGCATTTTGCAAACAACTCCAGCACACTGGCTAGAAATTAAGTGGGCAAACCTCAAGGATTTTGGCAGCTTGAATAAACGTCTGCGAGGATCTGGCTGGACTTGGGGACAGGCTGTCCTTTGCAAAAGAAACCACAGAAACTGGTAGAGATGCACCCATTTTCTAAGGGCCTCTACAAAGTCTAGAGGAAAGGGTATGAGGCAAATACGATAAACATCCATAAAAGGAGCGAGGCAGGGCAGTGGCTGGAAAAAAGTGTCCCATGGTGTACAATCCTGTACAGTGAAGAAAGGCCGAAGGGAATAAGAAAACAAAGAGGTGACTGGAGGAGACCAGAGAGAGAGAGAGAGAGGTGCTCCCTATGCACAAAGAAGAGGATGCCTATGATATTGCAGATAAGAACTGCAGTACTTTGTGTGTCATGTGATCACAATCATGGGCATCTTCCCAGAGAACCTCCCGGAAGGTTTCCAGGCCCATGGTTTTGGAGAAGGGCAGGTTCTCCTGAGAGATAGTACCAGCTGCAAGAGAAGCAGGGACCACAGAGCTGTAAACTGGAGATACTAATTCTGTAGTGTGGGCAAAATTTAGGAATTCATTTAGGAAACCACCGGGGGCAGAAAGAAGTGGAGTGAACCCTGCTGGGTCGCTAGGTCACTAAATCATAAATAGCTGGAGTTGTCTGGCTTTGCCAAAGCTCTTTTTTCTTTTCCAAAAGCTTCCTATCACAGGTTATGTGAGAGTTTAAGACTGCCTCTTGGTTTGGGATGGATATTTCCTGTTCTGAATAAACACTACTTTTAATAAGACATATATTGCTTCAAGTAGTGCCTCCCTTTCCAGGAAAAAAGTTCAGTATATAAGGAGCACCCTGTGATCACACAGTGACAGTTTGGCCACTGGCCAGCCTCTTCTCTCGGGTGACTTGGCTGAATGTGGCAGTGTCAGATGCCTTGCATCTGTGTGCTCCCATTCTTGTACTATTATGTACACACCCCAGTCTCAGCTGAGGCTGAAAGCAGGAATAACAGAAAAATACTACAACAACAGCTGTTTTGTTGGATTTTATGGAACAGAAGCCCAGGAGTACTGGGAATCTTCAAATAAATCTTTTTCCCATAAAAGAAACTTCCAGCTGCATGTGCCATGAGTGTTTGTGAACAAGAAATGTTCACATTCAAGAAAAGCTTGCCCTTTTGATGTCTACCACTTGCCATTAGATTTATAATAAATATACAATAAATTGCCACCATCTACCTGACTGAATATTTTAGCAGGGTTTCTTCCCTGTTCTTGAATTAAAAATTACAAAACTGAGAGCAGTCCTTACTGAAGATTTAAGGGTTCAACAAACTAGTGAACAATTGCGCTAGTGCTCAAAACTACATGTGATGTGTACTGTGCTAATTTTACCAGTCAGTCAAGGAACCTCTTTTTACATGAAGTATTTCAAAGAAAAACAGGTCATTTGTTCCACGTGTGGCAGGATGCTGTGTGCAAATATTCTCCCTACGTTTATGATCTTGCAGTAAAATGAACAGACTTTACCTACAAAAGATTCACAAAGCTTTACCTGTTCACTGTGGTGTAATATACACTTTCCAATGGCTATAGAAAAAGGGGCATGAGGGGATTGTGATCAAAACAGGATTTGTACAACACCTAAACCACTCCAGATGGATGACTAACCAGTTAAAAGACTCCAGCACTAGAGATGGAAACCTTTGGTCAGTCTGTTGCTTTGCTGGGGTACTCTCGCCCTTTTGAGAGTTTTTCCTAATGGTGAAGTCAGGTTTGCTGCAGTGAAATCCCATCAGTTCTCACCTTGCCTATGACAGACATGGAGGACACACGATTTCCTTTCTCTTTGCAGCAGCCTTTTGTGTATTCAATGACTCCTCCCCTCAGTCCCTCTTCTGTGAGTGAATGCACACTCTTCAATCCTTTCCAGTCTTCCGACTGATCTTACTGCACTTCTCTCACCTCCTTCTGGATGGGCACAGCTTTCTGGCTACACAGTGCCCCAACCACCACTTGCTGCTCAAGCTAAAGGCAGTGCTGATGCCGATCCTCAAAGACCTTTTTTTCCTACCGCAGACCTGTTACCTCACCTGTTGTTCCTCACTGTGTGCTTGTGCTGCGGACTGTTCCTGCATGGCTGATGAACCTTGCACTTTACTGGTTTTGTGTAAGATCAGTTCTACAGTTTGTTCACTTTTTACCATTTGAATTCTATCCCCCAATATGCCTGCAGTTCCCTTCCACCCAGCGCTGTGTGGAGATTTGAAAAGCAGACTCTATTAATCATCCAAGTTATTAATGTAAATAACATGAAGTAATGAATAAAGTAATGAACAGTGCCAGGCCAGACCAGACTCCTGTGGAGCTCAGAACCAAGGAGCTCAGTTTATCCTTCTATTTTGACAGCAAATTGCCTGTAACTACTGAGCCTTGTTGCCAGTCAGTTTGATACTTTCATCTGACCATGTTTCTCTTTCTTGCTTACAAAAAGCTCTGCCAGAAGCCTATGAAAATCAAGATATATGTCATTTACTGCTTCTCCCTGTCAGCATGGTAAGGATAACCTCATCAAATGATGAAATTCTATGGTTTGATGCGGTTTGTTCTTCAGAGAGCCATGATTTTTCCTCTCAGTACTTATGAATAATGGCTTGACTAATTTTTCCACTATTTTTTCAGAACTGAAATAAGCTGAGCTCTATATAATGCTCTGACGTTTCTTTAAAAAGAGAGAAAAACGAGTATTACGTTTGCCCTCTTTCCTTCTTGATACCTCAGCTTTCTTGAGAGAACCATAAATGGTTCTGAAATTACATCAGGTAATTCTCAAAGTACTCTGAGCTACAATTCATCAAGACCAGTTAATTTGAATATAGTTGGCTTCTTCATGCCCTTTCCAACCACTTTTCTCCTTATCCTGGGTGCAGATCATACTGCTTTTCTGTGGTGTCTGTTGTGCTGGTTACCTGCCTGCAGCTGGTTCCTGAGGCCCCTGAGTCGAAAACAGCACGTGGCTTTCTGAGTAACATTTCCCCTTTCTGTTCAGTAATGAGCCATTTCCCTGGGATTTGTTTTGTTGCATGTTTCTTTTGTGTACCTGCAGAAGTGTTTCTTCTTAGTCTTTACATAATTTGCTCATGTTGCTTCATTTTGTGCACTTGCAGTTATATTTCAATCCTATATGCTAGTGCCATGCTTGTATACTTACCTTCAGCAATCCTCTAGTTTTGTAACAACTGTCTTCTTTTTCTTAGCAGCCTTTCCCTTACATCTGTCCAGAGCAGGATCTTCCCAACCAAACCTCTGAACATTTTAAAATATGCATTCTTGAGGTCTGTGCTCCTTATTTTGTTGTCTTACTTCTCTTTCAATTTCCAAAAGAAGGCCATGGAAGCTGGAAGTACTTACCTCCTCTGAAAATACGATGTTGACTGCATTTTTATTATTCTGATCACAAGGCCAGAATTTTAACTGTACAGCAAGAAGATCTCATGGCCTCCTGTTTCTTCAGCACGTAGTGATACCTTCTGCCAGACAGCACTTGAAGTGCGGATACCTCTCACGCATTCTTATCTGTGCATGGTATCTGATGCAAGGTGCAGAGAGTGCTTTGTGAAAGTTTAAAAAAAATGTCAGCATCTCCAGCTGCAAAAGTATCTTGTGCTTCTAGTCCCCATCACAGAAAACAGCTTCATATCATCAGAGTTTTCACAAATGCTACGGACAGCTGACTATATCACTCACAGACACATTTGGTGTTGCTGAGAGACATACAATTGTCTCCATGGGTTTTTAGCTATACCCATTAAAGTGCTTTTGCCCAAGTATATAAATCACCAATGTCAACTGCCCACAAGGTAGCACAACTGTATCTTCCTGAAACTGTATTTCATACATCTGCTACTTGATAGCAATGATGGCTTTGAAAATTTAGATGACAAGCTAGAGAAGACTTGTACATTTGCTCTGTGGTGAGAGGGCACATTTAGAAGGCATGAGACTTTATGGTTTCAAGAGCTGAACGTTGCATATTTTTCAAGTTCTGATCTGTTTGGGTTAGAGACTGATCTCAAGCCTTTCAGCTGGTGCCTATATCTACGACATGTGAGACGATACGTCTGAAGTCATCAAAATTCAGCCCACATATGTCTTACCCGAACAATGAAATGCTGATGGAACAACCAAAACCGAATAACAAATCAACAAGCTAATCTACATCCTTCCAGCATACTTCCTAAAGTGTGATGTAACCACACAATAATACCACAGCCTACAGCTTATATATCTCACACAAAACCTGAGTACCTGCAAACGTTAGAGAGGGCAGACCTAAAGTAAAAATTTGCATCTTTACATTAACTGAAGAACACATACCTCTCTTCTTGCTTTCATGTTCTGTCCTGGAACTGAACTAGAATCAGGATTAGCTAGTTATTACAAAGAGCGGAAAAAAAAAAACCCCTCAGAAGATTTCTGATTAGGATGGAATATAGCAGAAAACAAAATGTCAAAATGTGGGAAGAAAGTCTTCTCACAGGGTCTGCAGTCCAGGCTTACCAGTTTAACAGAATTCAGTAGGTCAAATAACGAGTGGGTATGAAATCTTGACCCAATTAAATCCATGGCAAAAATCCCATGGATTTTTCTGGGACCAGGATTTCAGTCTGGTTGCACTGTGTCCAAATGCTGACCTTTTGTAAAATGCAGCAAATATCATACAGTGTTTTAGACACTTATACATTCATATTCAGACAAACTGGAATGGTTTTGGGCAAGGAAATATACATGACTTTGCTGTCAGGTCAAAATGGGCTGCTGTTCCAGTATACACACTGTAGATGAAAGCATGGACAAAGAAACACACTGCAGTGCAGGCAGACAGTGGCCAAGGAGGGTGCTCTATAGAGCTATGGATTTTGTTATGAAAGCCCATAACTCCCTAGATCCATGAGAGTTATATTATTTTCAGCAAGATGCAATGAAATCAAATGCAGATTAAAAGATGCCATTGCTGTTTGCAAGAGCTGAGGGGGGTTTTCTGGAACTCCAACACCCAAGCACCTGGGCCCCAGATGGTTTTCTCTCTCCCAGCTGCTTAGCCCACTGCTCTTCCTCAATGGGCAGGACCATAACAAACAGGCATTCCCAACAAGGGGGCAACCTGGGTTGTGACTGTGTGGTTGTTCCTTCTGCCTTGAAATCTACACTCCGGTCTTAAAACAATGCTTCTCCACGTCAGCTGGTTACAGCTGAACAATGGATTCCGCCTGCCTGCAGACTGCCTCTTCACGCCTGACTTGTGTACGGTGTGTGCTCTTCACACTTCCTGCCAGTGTTTACAGCCAGGCTGCAGAGAGAATTCAAGAAGTCCTGTGCTGGCTCTAGGTGTCCACACCTTTGTAGGCTTCTGCCTGTCCAGAACCAATGTTGGCTCTAGTGCTCTCATATTAGCTCAAGTTCAATGCATTACTTTAGGCTAATGAACAAATGAAAACTAGTATAACCTATTCCCAGGGATGAAAGGAAGAGCCAAGAAATATCAAAGTAGTGATGTCAGTTAAACCTCTTTACAAAACAGTCAAGTGGAAAGACTGAAAAGGAAGGTTGCTCTTTTACTCCAATAAAGGCCAAATAAAGAGCTAAACACTCTTTCTCCTTCCCATCATTACAGTACTATTAGAGACTGGGCTTTTTCAAATAGTTTCCCTGATACAATCAAAGATGTTTACTTTCTTTATACAGGTATGTCCTCACACAGTAAATCCCCTTTAGGCATTCTGAAAAAGAGAAATCTATTTCTACTAGCTTTATTAGTTCCCAGACCCGGAGCAGGATGAATTGTTTATGGTAATAAGTGATTTGTTTAATTTAGTACATTTTTCCTACTTGTGACTTGACCATCACATTATCTTAACTCCTGCGTTTGTAGGACTAATCATAAATATTCACCAAACAGATTATACAGATACATTTCAATTGATGATTTGTTTGCAGACCAACATCTCTGAAAATACCCAAATTACTTTTTATGCCCCCAAGGGTATGTGGCCGTTTGCCTAATTCACATGCCATAGTTTCTGACAGAGGAAGTGAAATCTTTAAAATAGGAGAATAATGATGGAAGCGTATCAGTTACTGAACAGATAATAGTTATTAATACTAATCTGTATAAAAAATTGTTTACAAAATGTTTAGGGCTCTCAAATAAGTTGGTAAACATGACCCCTGGAAAGCAGGAGTGAGATGGGATCATGAGACTAGTCATGAATCACTTTCTTCTATTTCCAAAACCTCTGCTACTTACTAATTTGTCTATTATCCTGCAGTGCTGCTCTGTGAAAACCTCCAATGATACTACATATAATACAAAACCCACATGCAAATGATCATGGAAATTTAAGTAATACTAACTAAGGGAAATTTGGCTGAACAGGCAAAATTTTATATATAATAATTTGTTTTGTAAAAAACATTTACAAAATTACTTCCAATTATGAAAGGAGGACTGAATTAATTATTGCCTTTTTATGAACCAGATAGACATTTTGGAGTCTTGTGAGAATATTTCTTTAAAAAAAACATGTGCAAGTAGAATGTAGAATTAGGGTTAATAGAGTCATCAACAATAATCTTCTAAAGCCATAGAAAAATGACAGCAGAAAACGTCAGGTTTCAGAGGCATAAAACTAAAAGCTCAGAAATTTAATAATGAACTCTAATTTTATCATAAAACCTTAATAGAGCTGGCTACAAAAATGTACTTCAATTTTTATAAACTCTCAGACTGTCCTGAAATCAGCAAAACCAGAGGTTTTACATTGCTTTTAATAACCTCCAAAGCTTAGTGACATATTAAAATTTGATTGTATTTTAATATCATCTGAAAGATTATCCAACAGCTGCAATTAGCAATATGTAGCTGGCCCCCTTCAGGGTCAAACTTTGTGTATAGGAAGAGATGAGATTATTCTGGTTTTATTAGAAAGGAATACTTATGGATACGAGGCAGCAGCAATGTGAAGCGGAAGCTTTCCAATCCTAATAGCTGCCTATGGGCTCAGATTTCCTAGGTAGTTACGGCACATGGTGCTTGGTTGTCAGACATTTTGGGATGATCTCTGATGTAAGGTTTGGCTTGCAAGGGCAAGTAGAGCTGTCTGCTGGGAGCCCCTGGGGGGTGGCCACGCCAAGGACACTGTCGTGGCCCTTCGCATTACGAGGCTGTGTGTGCGCCAGCTGCTCGTGCGCTGAGGGGTGAGCCACTGGCATGTTCGAGGGACCAATACTTCTTGGGCTCAAGATACATTAGGGGAGACACCTAAACATTTGGGTGGCTCCCTGCTGGACCCCATGGCTTGCACCAGTAGACAGACTGGATATCTCTGAAATAACAGATGGAAATTTTCTCTGCTTCTTGTGTGGATGTGACTTCTAATAAACCATCATATAATTTTTTTTCTCCTCCTCTTTAAACCAGCAAGGATTCTTACCCTCTGAACCCAGCAAGGCCTTTGTAAACAGCAGAGCGATTGTTTTCAATTTCCTGTTTAAAGGAATAGTCTAAGGGAATGCTGGCATGCTCAAAAAATGCAGGATTTATTTTCCAAGAAAAAATCCATTATAAAATTAATAAGCACTTACCAGAATTCACATGCATATCCAAATCAGTAAGCAGGTGCTTCCTATTGTGATTTGAAAAGGACTTCTCTCTGCTTTCAGCACTTTTCACGGTTAAGAATCAGGAATATTGGTATTTAGTTCCTATGTGGAAATATTTAAAACTCTTTCTAATGTATTTATGATGTTTTCCTATGCAGCCCTGCACAAACATTTCCAGTGTGCTATGACTCAGTATTTTTTTGAAGTAGCAGAAATACAATGAAAAGTCTGTTTCTCATAGTATTTTGGCAGAAAACAACTCTGTGGGTTGGTGTTGGCAGCACCACAGTCTAAGAATAGGGCACTTCTCAGGCAGAAAGTTGTTGAATTTGGACATCAGCTAGGTTTGCCTAGGCGTAAAGAAGCCACTGTCTTCAGGGAAAGGAGTAATTTGGAAATACTTATCCTACAAGTTAGTGTGCTAGTGTCTACCAAAATAATTATTTCCTGTGAGGACTACTCAGAATGAAGTAATATCAAAAAATATATTCCATTGGATGAGCGAGGTTGCTGGGCAGCCCTTTGACACTTCCTCAAAGGGGCTCTTATTGTGTGGAGTGCTCTATTCTAGTTTCAGTTGTTCATAAACATGAGTAATGCTTCCTTCCAAGTTTGTGCAAATGGGAAGAACTGTAAAAGTGCAGCGCTTCACCATCCATGTACTGTGCTGATAGAACTACTACCATCATTGTGAAATGCAGGGCAAGACATAAAGTAACACAACAACGAGCAAGTGAAAGAGTTAAAGCTTTTAAAATGAGCTTGAACATGACAGTCTTAAAACCTAATATACCGAGCTGAGCCTGGACTGTGCTGGTTCTGATGAACCCAGAGGAGCTGGAAAGGTTTTCTCTACCTAAGGCTTTACCCATAAGTACAGGATATACAGACTGTTCTTTACAAATAAAGGCAATGCAGGAAATTCCTTGGAAGCCTCAGCTACAGCATTCCCTCACTATGGGTAACATTTGCCTAGTGACTCAAGTGTCTACACCACCAGTTTGATTTCATCCTTACTTCGCGCCAGGGCTCTGGATTCCTGATTATCCATACTATTCATGTGCTGCTTTTGGCAGCAAAAATTTTGGTCAATTATTTCCCTCCAAAAGGAAATGCTGGCACAGATGGCGGAGAAGCCAAGTCCAGTCAGATCATATTGGATGTGTAATTCCCAGGCTTGGACTCCTGTTCCATGGGACTGCCATTTAGCACAGCCCCAGAAAGCCTTCCTCCCTTGGCAGCCCTCTCCAAACCTTCAGACCTTGCAGGACCTCCCATGACACTCCATCTTGCCCTCAGATATGAAAACATAGTCCTAGCAGACAGAAATCTTTCTACTGGTATTTAGAAATCTATGTAACTTCTCTGGACAAGCTGTAGACGGCCAGGTCTGGAAGCTGTCTTTTTGCACAAGGATGAATTTTGAATTTGTCTGCTCAAGATTTCTAGGCCTTAAGTTCTTTGGAAGATGCTTCCTCTTATTTAAAATTTCTTGTAATATATCGGCAGTGCTTCTTCATATCTTTTGTCTTCAGCAGGACAAAGGAGAAGGAGATAAACTATCTCAGTTTGAAAAAATGAGACATGCCATAAGAGGATAACACTGCTTTGTTGCCCTATCTTCCATGATAATATATAGCATTCTTCACCTTCTCTACCCAAGAGGAAAAAGCACCAGGCACTGCAGCCAACAGAAATTCTTCTCCCTCTAGACCTAATTTCAAAATGCTTTTATCACAGAACACTTAGCATATATATGTACTCACCTGTGGGCCTTATTCCAGGTACTCCTACCTAAACACTGTCCTCTAATGAAGCAACAGCCGTATGTCAGGTTACAGGCAAGTGACAGATGGAGTTAATCATGCAGTTTTGAGCCATTCTCCCCCAGCTCATTAATCTACCTCCTTTAAGACTTGTTCTAACAGTTCAAACCAGGAATAGGTACAGCCAGAAGAAAAGGTTACAACTTTGAAACTGGAAGCCAGGAATGTACATGTGTGAACTCCTGCCCCTTTCCAACAAACACAAATGAAGAGCTTCATCTACTAGCATTAAAAATAATCAGTTTGTCAAGGAAAGATTTCTTTCCACAAAGGGAAGGCTTCTCTCAAGCTCTCTTTCAGGTTTGTATGTGTTTGATGGTAGCACTTAGTCCTATGTTAGTGACACATTAGGACAGCTATCTTGAGGGCTGGAAACAAAAATTTCACATCTTTCCAAAAGAGAAAGTTCCTTTTCCACCATGACATGTCATATTTAGTTCTGGCCCTGGAAGGTTCCTATGTACCAGACACCAGTTGTAACATTTTAATTTACAGAAAAACAACTTAAAATTCCCTCTGAAGGAGTATATTGATATTTCCTTCTAAGGGTAATGGTTGTACTTGTGATATGAAGGCACCTGGACTCAAAGAAAGAAGGATATAAAAACACTCAGAATGTGGTGAAAATTCATCAGTGTGCATGGGAAATGACAACATGGAATGGAGGCCATCAGAAAACTGGTCAGATCTTGCAAGGTACAGAGCTTACCAGGGCTACTCGTAGAGGTTCCTAGCTCTGCCACTAACCTAAGGCAAGTCCTTGGGACTGTCTCTTCACCTTGCTGTGATTCCATTCTCCATCTGCAAAGTGGCTAAAAATAGCTGTCACTTTATGAAGAGCTTCAGGTGACAAATACAACATAACTCCTTGGGCCAGCTTACTGGATATAGTAGGAGGTGAATAATATACATAATTGATTGTCTTCCTAGTTAAAAATAGCATGTCAGTTTGTTACACTCTTTCTGTCACTCCACTTCTGCACCTCTACAGCAGCTAGTTAAAGCACACTTTGCTTGTAAGCAAAATGTAAAAGAATCAATCTTCCATCTGTACCAAGGATGCATAGCACTGTTCAAAACACATCATTACTTGGAGCAGCAATGGAAGAATCAAGATGTTTTAAGAATTGCAGTCATAAGAAAGAAAGCATTTACTTCAGCAGCTGACAACATACAAGCATGCAGAACAAGCAAAATAATGCCTACATAGACTACTCACTCAAGGTCTGCATCATGGTTCTTTATGGTAGGGAAGCATAGGAAGATTCTCTCAGACAACTGTTAAATTTAATCTTACTATGTAGTTGCACGACAGTACATGGACATAAAAGTTAATTGTCTATAGTAGTTAAAAGGGAATTTAGTGACTTACTGTCTTCCATCAGATTGGAGTCTTCAGAAATAAGTGAAAGATAGTATATTGATGCAATTATTCTTCTAGTATGCATATACAGTTTTATTTGCTTGAGAACAGGAGTATGTGCTGGGAACAATTATGGCACTATACAACTTCCAGTGACTGAAGGGAGGCTTCATTTTTTAAAAAATTACCTTCTAAACTATCCACTTTTTAAATCATAATAAATCTGGAATGTCTTTTTTGACTTTAACAGCTGAACACTTGGCTGAGGATATGTGGGACATTACTCCCTCATTCTTTTATGTAAAGGCAAACTGGCAGCCTGCTTGGGAGTTTTTGGTACTCTTAAAGATATCCAGAAAATCCTTCAGAAACTATTTCTCTAAAACTCAGGTCATAGCTCCTGTCAGTGCTTGGGTTTCTAACAGTAGGCCTGAAAAGCTATGATCAAATACCTAGACTGTTGTTTTATTTACATACTGTGAAGAGTAAAAAGCCCAAACCCATACTCTAGATTCTTGTGTACCCTTCAAACCTATTTACAAACCTTTAATTTACTTCTCTTGGACTGCAATTTCAGCCATTTTGTGATGGGATGGAAACATTCTTTTTCCCAAACATGGCCAAATGGCATTTTTAGCTCTTTCAGTGCTCTCACAGCTCTAGTTCCACTGAAATTACAGTGTTAGTCGGGATTTCCATCACTGCGACAGCAAGCAGATCCTGTCTGCCAGTGTACAGACAGACTCAACAGCTGAAATACGAATGGAAAATGGGGTAAGAATAGAAGTCAATACTGCCTGAATTAATGTTACTGCAGAACACCCTTGGATAATGCTCAGGATATAGAAGGAGAGATACTTAGAGAAGTGGGAGAATAATGCAAATTTAAGAGTGAGGGCATACTGAGAGACATTTTCACACATTTTTTTTCCTAGATAAATTTTTATGTGGTTTGTCCTAAGTACAAGATGGCTTGCTGAAAGCTAAAATATCTTCTTCCCCTGCCCTCATGATAGCTTTGGCAAAAGAAAAAGATCACACATGTGAAATGGCACAGCCAAGTATCTAAGTGATTGGAAATGAATTATTTAAATTAGAGGAAGAGATGCAATTTTGAGAAGGAAAGGAGCCATACCCTCAGGAACAAAAAGGTTTTAAAATCCTAGAAAACCAGGAAGTGCAGATGAGCCAAAAATTATTTGGGAGGAAGAAAGCACCCTTCCTTACTCCAGAGATCAAAGAAGAAACAATTAGGCAAAACTAAAATCACAGCTGAAAAAAAAGAAGCTCTGAAAAGGGCAATACTGGTACCCCTATTCATCAACCCAGAGAGAAATGATACATCACAGCTTGGTCTCTAGAGCCACAGTGGAGAATTGCCCAGTGGGCCCTCTTCCCTCTCCTCCATTCCACCACTCCAGTCCCTGTTTGCAATCAGTACCTTGGTCTGTCCTCACAATGGGAGAGGCACATGAGGAGCAATAAGAGATGGAAAGGAATAAATGGGACCTCACCCAGAGAGTGCACACTGTTCTCTCAGGTTTTTGTTAGTGGATTCTTAGAGCAGGATCTCCTCCTGCACAGCTGTTTCCATAATCTGGTTTCCACCTGAATGGTGCCCTTTCGCCAATGTATGCCAGTGAAATTCATGGCAGTATCTCTCTCTGCAATATATTCTGCTAATTCTGGGATGAGGGTAAAATGTACTCCTCGTGCATTTCCAGTCCATATCCCAAATACAGAAAGGATCTGACAGCCAAGATGCAGATTGTATATGTTGAGTTACCAGAGCCAGAAGATATTACCAGAGCCAGCAGTGGTTTTCATCTCTGTAACAGCAACTCAGCAAAAAGGTACTGAATTTTGTAACATTTTTGAGGGATTCTCACTACAAGTTAAGTTGAGACTATTTCATTGGTAACTGCAGGTATACTCATATGAGTCAAAAAAATGTGTCAGGACATTTACCTAGATACCACAAAAGTAGGCTAAGAAAGAGAGAATCTGATTTTTTTATCTTTTTTACTTTTTAATTAGTTTAAGGAAATTCCAAAACTTTCAGTATTGCAGGCAAATTACACCAATTACAAAGCAAAAGAATAATGTTTAAATTCCTAGACTGCAAATGGATATACCAGCTAAGGCAACTCATAAATTGCATTTGTAATTTCTGATAAAACATGGCCTAAAGGTTTCAGATACTAAGGGATATGAAAGAATAGTACATGCTCTTTCATCCCTTTCTATAACCACTCAATTTTCTTGAAAGTCTTCCTGTTTTACCTTCCCTTTTCTCTCAAATCCAAGATAGTGATGGGCATTGATACAGTTAAATATTTCTACTTTGGTGGATGAAAATAAATAGTTAATAACCAGAGCTTCTCACGTTATAAATGCCATCACCGGGCTCTCACAACCTGCTTTTGCAAGGGAAGAGATGACATTGAGCTTGCAAAGCAAAGGAAGAGAGAGCATCTACCTGATGAGTTGAAGAAAAAACTTTACAGAAGAAGGCCTCCATGAAAGCACTGAGTGAGCAATGTGCTTGCTGCATGCTGCCTTTACTTAGATGTTAATTGGATTACAGTTGCACGCATTCATAAATTGTGATAATTTTCAAAATGTGAAGGTATACCAGATCACTGTTTCCTGCACTATTGGCTCTGCATTCAGGCAACAAGCAGATGCAGAAAAATGAGTATGAACAAACTACTACCAAAATATGTCAGTGTTCCCAGGGCCTGGGAAAACAGGCAGAAGCAAGATGGTAGGCCAAGAGAGGAAGATTTTTGCTCCTAGGATTGAGGAAAGGTGAAGGTTCCCGAGCACACAACTTCCTGATGGGCCAGGCCTGGCCATCAGGAACTTGGAAACTGGTATTTGCTTCTCCCATGACGATGGAACCAGTGTACATGTGTATGTACTCCTGGTAAATAAAGAGCACTGTGTCCCTAGGGAGGTCCATTCCTCCCTGACAGGAGCAGCCTTGCAGAGCCCCAAATGTAACCACACCGTGCAATACAGGGCTTACAGTCCCTATCTTGAAATGCACACTTCCAGCACCTTTTAAGTACTACTGAGCTTTGCAGAGGCAGCTTCCTAAGACTAAAATCATCAAACAATTTAACTTCCTGTTCAAGCATTGCCATTACAGTGGTTTCACCAGGCAGTGTATCATGTGCTGCAGAAGGAGGAGGAGAGAAGTTGTGTGAGCACCCGAGAGTGCAGCCTGGCCCCACAGGGAAGGAAGGCAGGTGCTGTGGGGCCCTGGGAGACGTGGCAGTGCCTGCAGGGGGAGGGGACAAGGCAGCAGGCCCACCATTAGCACCATGCTCCTGGGGATCCTCGTGGTGCTCTGCTTCATCCCCACTGCTGATGTAACAGGTAACAAAACCCCCCCACATTTCAATCCTTTCCCCTATTTTTCCTCACTTTGATCATCAAGGGGTAGAAGGTCTGGTATAGCTCTGAATTAATTTTGCACAAATTGTTCTTGTTTGGATGAAAGGGGAGAGACAGCATGCTGCTAAGTCTGCACATGGATCAACTTGATATAACCAAGAGGCCAATTTTTCTCCTGCCACAAGTATCCCTCCAAGATGAGACCCAAGAGTTTTCCTTTAATTTGACTTCTCTCTAGATCCATTTGGAAATTGCATGCATAGGCAGAGGGGTGTTTATTCCACCTACCCCCGGGCTTTACAAGTTCTGCTCACAAGTGCCTTTTCTTGGGGGCAGCAGGTCTGAGCAGACCTGGTGCCAACACCTCTCTTGGGGCAGACTCTCCACATCGCCAAGTCTACTTGTAAAGCTTCAGGTTCCCCCATGGCCTGGCTTGGTGTGATGGGTTCCGGAGCTGAGTGCACTGACATCCTCACAGGACTAGCAAATAAATGCTCAAAAGCAGAGTTGCTTACTGAGCTCAAAGATGGGAGGATGGGACTTGCCAAGTTTCTGATTTTTGCATTGTTTGGTGGTTTACTGATACTTACTAGACACCTAGTTTCTTTCTGAAGATCTTCAGGAAAAAAAATCTTTTTGTGATTTTGAAATCTTGAGTCTTAGTGAATCTTCCTGACTCTTCAGTTTTTGTGGCTGAGGGTATTTATCTTGGTGTTGTCTTGCTGATGCAGTGTTCATATGTTCAGAGCTAATATGTCTTTCCAACGGGTACATTAAAATGCAAAGCAAGGCAAGGGATGATGGCTTTTGCTAGGGTAATCTTGAGACAGACAGTTTTTCAGACGGCTGGCTGTGAACTGTTGTTACTGCATCTTCTCCAAGTATCAGTGTTTTGTATTGTACAGGGAAGTTACAGATAGGAATAAAAATCTGTTTTCCGGTACAAAATTTTTAACATAGAGAACAACTTAAAAATGTTGCTTTTTCTAGTATGAGAGATGCAATTGAATATATTTTTTCTTATTTCTACATTATTTTTTACATAGTTCTTTTCCTCAGCGAAGGCATTGTAGTTTGCATGACACTGTGTTCACCATTTCTTTCAGAAATCGTAGGTTTTTTTCTTCCTTGTCCTTTCCCATGTTTATAATTCTCTGTTCGCAATATCATAATTGTTTCCACACCAGGCTCCTGGATTGTCAAAGAAGACACTAATTCCAGGAGGGGATAATATCAGCAGTAGGTTAACAGTTCTAAACACATTTCAGTGAGGTGTGAACAGCTTTAAAGCAGTGCTTTTGAATTGCAGCAGAATTAATTACAGTGTGTGGTTCTCAGACACAGGCATTATGCCATGGCTTTACAGACATATGTACACTTGCTTTGCATGAAGAATTTGGATTTCTCCAACAGACTCACTAAGATTGTTCAACTGCTTAAAGAGAAGCACATGAGGTCATTAGCTTCTCAGGGCTCTCATCCTTTCCCCATCTATTTTTTTCACTCTTCATTTTCAAGGTGATTGATCCTTAGTACATGGAAAACACTAAGGCAGGTCAAAACCCTGCAGGACTTCCTCAAGCCATGAAGTGCACTATAAGCCTCAGGTATTTTGGTTTGGGAAAATCAACAGAATTTGTCCTGTTGTTAGACTGTATCACTAACTGCTGCAGTTTAATCAGTAACTGGTTGAGTTTAAATCATAGAAAGGGACTTAAAATACTAGTTTAGTCATTTCCCTTTTGAAGAAACACTAACATTTACAAAGTTTGGCCTCCTCCCCTTTTTGTTGGCTAAATAATTGCCCTGCTGTGGTCTGTCAGAGAGGCAGCTATATCAAGTGTCTGGTATTTTGTGAAGTAAGTAATATAAGCAGGTTCCCAGTGCAGTGTATCACGACTGACCTCATCTTTTTACTATCGACATAACCTTCTGGCTTATGGTCTCTGGGGGTTAAAATCAACCTCTAACCCACCAGGGTTACCAGAATGCAGAAGATGGATGAGGCAAGGTTAGCTGAGATTAGGAAGACATCAACTAATTCTTGTTTTAAAAAAATAAATCACAAACTGCCAAGAAAAAACCCTGTGCTCAGACTGGATTTGATTAAAGCAAGAGTGTCACCTGGGCTTTCTGGAGTACTCCGCTGCCTGCAGTACTCACAGCAAAACAAGAAAGTTTAGCAGAAAACAGGTCTGTAAGGGCCAGAAAGAGAGGATCCTCCCAGCTGCACGTTAAACACACAGCTGGGTGGCCTCAAACCAAAGTAAAAGAGAAGGACCCTTGTACCTAGGAAAGAAGAGTAAACGTAATTGAACAGACCACCAGCAACAAAAATGAAATAGCTTTGTTTATAACATACCTGTGTGCCTTTCTGCCTGTGGCTTAAACAAATTCCTTTCAGGTTTTTCCCTATCCCCCCAGGGAATTAGGTGGGCCATTTCTTTCCTGTGCTTACAGAAATCCCAAATTATCTTAGATACCTTGCTCTGGAAAATAGCTCCCTGAAGCTACTGGCATAAAAAAAAAGACAAAGAATACTAAATATTTTAGCAGAATATTTTTTTCCAATAGCTGATGATGATTCAAGAAGAGTTCTGGAGAAAATAAAAAAACAACCCACCTCAAAATAGTTATTTTCCATACTTTGTCAACTCTATTTCACTTTCTTGGTGAATAGAAAAAAAATAAAAAACTTCAATGAAGTTTTGCTTGCATCAGGGTTCGATGATCAGAAAGTCAGTATTTTACAGATATTATTGATGGATGGCACTTTGTTTCATGATGCAAAACCCCCTCACATGTGATTATAAGAAATGCCCAGCACTAAAAACAAGCTACAAAAAAGCTTAACAAACATTTAGCGATCTTACACACTATTGCATATAAATCCCAAGATCCTAAGAGAAGGTTTGCAGCTTGTCCACACTGACTGAAATGATTTTACATTTTTAAACATCACTGCTTTTTGAAACTGTAAAAAATTATTTTTCATAACTACTATCTTCCTGGCTGGGTAAGGCCAAGATATAGGTATTTATTACTATACAACATGACTGAACACAGCTCTGAAGTGGCAATCATAACCCTATTTAGGGGAATGGAAACACCTACAAAATGTTTCAGAGTTTCACCATTTAACAAACCCAAAGTGACACTTATGAGGAAAAACTGGCTCTGTGAAGGCAAAAGCAGCCTCAGCCCATGTTTGCTTAGAATGGTCTACATCCTACTAAGAATGTAGTCAAATCCTATTCAGATCACAAGTGAAGTGAGGGATGTTTGGTGTTACTCTGTCTTCCCCATGAAACTAATACACATTTTAGCATGACTGACTTTATTCAATTCAAAAAAACCTCCAAGTCCAGAGGAGGAGGAGAACAGCAGGGCTTGTCTAACACACCGGTGGAGTAAGCTTGCCTTGCCCCTGTTGGCATTGCAGCCCAACCAATTCATGTGGTGCTAATTAGTGCCTATAAATGAAAACAAAAATATCTTCTTTAATTTAGGTTTATCTAGTAAAGTCACTTTGTAAAAATAGATTTGGGTGCTTAGCTTCAATCATGTAGGAGCTGTCTTCATTTAATGATCCACAAATGGGCTTTTTCCCACTGCTCAGCTGTCTGCATCCCAGCATCAGCAGCATGGAGCTGGGTTATCAAGCCCAGCCTGCAAGACAAGGCAAACAGTTTGGGCTATAAATCCAAGAGGTGAAAATAAGTTGAAGGAATTTATCATTTTTGGTGGGTATATCAAAACGGACTGGTTGCCAATTATCACAGTATCATGGCAGGGACATAAATAGTCCAGAGCTGTAGTTAAATAGTGGAGCTCAAGGCATGAAGCTCAGGCCTAAACGTCAGGAATTCAGGTTGGCTGATGACAGTGAAAGAGATGGAGTAAGTCATTGGGGTCTGCAGAGGAGTCTAAATAACATCTGAAAGTTGTCCCTCAGTGATGAGATTTTCAGTGTTCTTTGACTTTCCTTTGGCCACAGTGAAAATATGATCAGGCTGAGCAATAAATATCCATTGGTTTTCTGTAAGTACTTGCAATGGAAACAGGCAAGCACTTTTCTGAAGTGTAATACTTCTGTCTGTTCTGGAACCCTATTTCAGTTGTCAACTCTGAGACAGAAACGATCTCCCCTGAAGGTGCATTCAGTCCCTTTGCAAAGTAGAATAACTGTCTCAAGTGAGTTGTGTAGTATTCTGCTGTGCTAAAGGTGGAAGAATTCTACTGCAGACTTGCAAATTGCCGCATAGGCCAAAAATCAATTTTCCAGCCAACAAAAATGTGATCAAATACCTTGTCTAAAGGGGTGGAATCCGAACCTCACCACTTACTAGAATGCCTTATAAGCCTATGTGAGAGCTTTTGTCGGAAAATGCTGATTCAATGAAACTGAATTGTTTTGCTGAAATGTCTTCATTTCGATGAAAACTCACCACAGGCACCACCTTAGGTAAAGACTTGCCTTCTCTGTTCTTACTTTGCCACTCTGTCCTAGGAATCAAAGACCCATGTCTCTTTCTGCTGGAAAGCCTGGAAATGCTATCCTTCATCCAAAGTTTCACAGTGTTTGGGTTCCCTGCAAACATGGGATTCCAGAGCCCTTATGAGCTCTCCTCAACCCTCCCCCCCAACAATGTTGGGCAAAGAGACACAAGGAGGATAGGCTACAATCTTTCTTTTTTTAAAGATGAGGCAATTAGAGCATTCCCTGCCTCACATCTCCTGGTCTCATTTGAAACAAGGGCTGGTAAATGAGACTTTCAATGAGAAAATTAACAACTTCAGCAGTTTCATGGGTTCTGCTGGTAACTGGAGAACCTGCTAGCCAAAGGTTGTTTTTACTGTCTGCACCCTACTAGTGGTCCTGGACATCTCATTCATCTCTTTGTGTTTGCTTTACTCCCTGGACCACATTCATCCCAAAGGAGTATCCTACTCAACAAGCCAGGGTACTTCATCTTCTTGTGCAGGCATGAATACACTAAGCATCATTTGGTCCTAAATATTGTTAAACACAGTTTTAAACACGTTTTCTGGGCATTCTGGGTCTGGCCTCCTTACCACTTCATTTCTCTTACTAGCTTTTTTGAAGTCTCATCACACAGATTAAGTAGAAAGAATCTAGGTTTGCACAACATTTTGAGGACAAGAGGTACAATTGTCATTCTATCAGCCACAGTGATTCTCAGGGATCTGTAAAAGACTATCCAGACCTCCTATTAGCTGAGGTTGCATAAAGGCTTAAGTGGTCATACAAAAGCCTTGGCAAGACTCTAGCTTAAAAGCCAAAACTCCCTTCCTCTTACTTAGGGGTCATCATTTGAAAAGAAGGGCCTCATTTGTACAGGATGACTTTTCTTTGAAGAAATTGTCTTTCTGCATAGTCCTTGCAGTGTTTCATTGTTTGGCAGATGATAGCACAGAGGTCTACATGTCAGAAAACATTTCCTGTTTGTGTATCAGTCTGGTCAATTCAAATTCAATTATACATTCATGTGACATGCTTTTTTACAGGCCATTCAAGTGCTAAGTGCCAGTGCAGTGTCAAATTAGTCAGCTCCTGAGTCCTTTGAGAGATTAAGAATCTACTACAGCTGCTAGCTAGAGAAATTACTTATTTTACATTAAAATGATAGCAGTTCATGCTTTTAGTGTTCATTGCCCAAGGTCCAAACCCTTGAATTGGTTCAGCAAATCCACCTGCAAAGACTTCAGGAGTCCTTGAATTAAAAAGCAAATGTATAAATAATATTCTCTTATCTGAACGCAGTGTCAATTCATAGTATTTTCACTCCATAATGTTCCCTGGGAAATTGCTTGCTAAATGAAGGATAAACTTAGATGGCCTTCTATATACACACATGCACACAGTTGCAGCCTAGGCTTCTGAGTTCTGATGTTAAATCTTAATCATGGGCCACTGTCTCTGCTAGTGTTCTGACTCTGAAGAAAAACACTCTTGATCTCATAGTCTCCCCTAGTGACTATGTAATTATTTACCTATAGGTGGATTGCTGCAACAATAGCTCCTGTGAGAAACTGCTTCTGCAGATGGGTGGTTTCGTACTCCCTAGTAGGGAGTGTCAGCAGGGGAGAGGAGATATGGAGAAGAGTTGCAGGGGAGGATGTGTGGTTCTGAAGTCTCATACTGTATTTTATAAACAAGTGTTTTTCTCACTTTCTCCCCTCCCTTTCAGAAAACAAGATTTTAGTGGCTCAGCATCCTTTGCTCATCGTAGCTAACCAAACTGCAACTCTAGTTTGTAACTACAAATACAATGGGACAGGGAAGGAATTTCGAGCTTCTCTACACAAAGGAACGGACAGTTCAGTTGAAGTTTGCTTTATTTCATGGAACACGACCAAAATTAGCAGCAATTCAAATAAAGAATTCAACTGCCAAGGGGATCATGATAAAGACAAAGTCATCTTCAATCTTTGGAACATGAATGCCAACCAAACTGACATCTACTTCTGCAAAATTGAGGTCATGTATCCACCCCCATACGTCTACAATGAGAAGAGCAATGGGACTGTTATTCACGTGAAAGGTAAGCTAGAAATCTCTGTAGGCCAGTATCCTCTCTATACACACTCCTTACTTAATGGCTGGAGGCAGATTGTTTCCTTAAAAAAGAAGTTGGATCGCCTGGTAAAACTACATTCCTGCTCTGAATTTCCTGAAGAAGAGATCTTAAAATGATGATTAATAAAAATGACACATTGGAACAAGGAGTAAATAGGCAGAGATCAATGTTTTTGATTTAATGTACTTAAAGTTTTCTTTGCTCTTTCCTTAAAGAGACACCCACCCAAATACAAGAGCCTCAGTCGGCAATTCCTTTGTGGATTCTGGCAACAGTGACTGGAATTCTTGCATTCTACAGCATGCTAATAACTGCAGTTTTTATTAACTACTGGGTAAGCAACTAGCGTTTTCCTTTGCTCTATATGCTCTAGTAGTTCATTTCTCAGGCTATACTTGCCATGTTTACCACTAACTCACAGATCCCCCCGTCAGTACAGGATGACTGAAGTGTTTCTTCAACCCAGCTATGTATGCACACCCATGGTGTACCCCAAAAGAGCTGAAACACCAGATGCTCTCCAGGTGGGCAGTCAGGCCTCTGCAGTAGAGTCCTAAAGCAAATAGTAATGCCACAGTGTTGGCAGTGCCCTGCACACCAGCAATACCAGGACACTGTCTCTACCTCTGCCAACTGAACCTGTCAGGGAAATCTAGAGCTACAAGCATTTCTGGCAAAACCCTTTGAGGCTATACTGACAGGAGTTCACCTAAAATAAAACAATCTATAGGGAGCCTTCAGTTAGCCCACGACCATCTGCACTGGTGTCTTGTGCCTATCCAGCAATTCCCTCAAGCAACCACTATTTCTGGCAGCTTGACTGCAAGGGAATAGGAGCACCTGGATCTCAGTAGTCCCTTGTCTGTACATCAACAGTAAGAAAGCTGAGACAGCCTTACAGATCATAATTTTTGCTTTCTAATCTCTCTGGAGAGTTGACTGGCCCAAGTCACATCCAGTTCTCCTCCTGGAGTAAAAAAAGAGAGGCATGATACTGGGGCATCAGAAGGACATTTTCCTCGACAAGTCTTAGGACTGTGATCTCCAGGGCCAATTTAAACTACTTACTCCATGTGAGAAAGACTTGAACATAGAGAACTCAATTCCTTGCACTCTGGCTTTCCCCTCAATCTTTGCTGTTAAATAGTGATTTTCAAAACAACAATTATGAGGTAGCCCGTATAAAGGGTCCAGAGTCTCTGCCAGGTTAAACATTGCATATATACAGAAAGCCACTGCTAGCTGAAGCTTGAGATCTGCTAAGTGTTTCACAAAAAACCACTTTCTCAATCTGTGGCTATTTCTAATGGAAAACAATCAAAGGGGGCACTGCCGTAGGAAAATGAAAAGGCAGGTTAAGTGGCTCTTCTTTGTGCCCTGTTGTAGAGGCTGACTCCTCAGAGAGCTGAGAGGATTACAGCAAACAGCTGCTGGTGTTACAGTGCTGTGCTGCTGTGGCTGTGCCACAGATGAGATGCTATAGCTTCAAATCCATCATTTAGAATCTGAACCATTTTCTCTGTGCTATATTCATTTGCTACCTAATGGCTTCACACTTTGCTACTAACATGTCTGCCCCCAGAAAGAGTGGCAAGGCTGTGTTGCCATGTGTGTTGTTTGCTCCATCAGTTTTTACCTGCTGTTATTACTGCTGGCAGTATTCTTTCAGATAATATGTCTTCTGATTGTGGATGTATTTAGAGTGTTGTTGAGTATAAATACAGCTGCCTAGAATTGTTTGTGATATTGTAAAAAAAGGTATCCTAATTGTGATACTAGACAGACATGGCAAGCCTGATCAGTTCCTGAAAGCAGCTAAATATTTGTCTATTTTCATATAGTCTGCCTTCCCTGAAGAAAAACTGCTTTCCGTTGCAAAAGTAGCAGTCTTTGATCCTGTAACAGCCCAACATTCACTCATGCTAGCAAAATGTCTTTCTCCCATGCAAAACTACCTCTTGGGTGAATTAGAAATCCTGTATTATGGAGATGAACACACAGAGATAAAGCTTTTGTATCTAATGCTTTACATGCATTGACTGCATTACATGGCTTAAGCAGTATGTAACTTACATTCAACACTTTGCATATATATAACATTAATATAAAACAGGTTAAAATATTTCATAGTAACTGCCCCACTCTGCACATACTACATAATTCAGCCATCAGATTTTCTAATGCAAACTCCAATTCCACAGCATCTCCTCCAATTCCACAGCATCCTATGCATATATACTGCAGCATATGCAACTATTTTTATACATAGGAAGGGAATTTCAGTAAAAAGGAGATTGCAAAACAGTGTATGATGAGTATTAAGGAAAAAGCATGGAAGCACTTTACTTACCCCTGATCAATAAAGCCTTAAGCTATGTAAAAAACACCAACCTTGCGCACAGCCTGCAGCAGTCAGAGGCTGAAATTCTGCTGTAGCCACAGATTTCCTCTGTGATTTTAGGCAAATTATTTCACCTGTCTTCTGCTACTCTTATTTCTGAAAGAGCTGATGCTTCCCTTGTCTCACAGGGGCATTATAAGCAGGAATTCAACAGTGGAAATAAGATTTTTGCGGCCCAGATATGGAGACATAAAAGATTAACATCAGCTCTGATTCTTTCACTGCTTAAAGGAAGATTCAGAACAACATACGCATTGTGTCTCACTGCTGTAAATGGTAGGAAAACCATTATACACATAGTCTGGGCTGATTTTTCTTGCTCTTATTCTGTTCAAGTTAAGCTAATTTCTCTTTTCCTCCTAATAAATAAGGACAGCCTTCACAGCTCAGACTCTACTGTTTCTGCTGAATCATTCCACAGATGAGAGAGGCAAGATGATGGTGAGAGGTATCAGTTTGTATCCTTGGTGTGTAGCATTCCTTTACCTGAAGAACTAACACTGTAAATCTCTCACCAGATAAGATGGAGACTAACTTTCAGGTTGGGCAAATTCCATAGATTATTTGATGAGAACATGTGTTCTAATTCTTTTGTTAATGTATTTAAACCTGAAGCTGCCTTATGAATATGCCTGCTTCCCTGAACAAGGACCTAGGGCCAGACCTGTCAGCAGTTAACATGAGAGTTTTCACAGTTCTCTTCACCCTTCCCCACAGCAAAAATCCAAAAAGAATATGTACCATCAGAGTGACTACATGAACATGACTCCCCGGCACCCGCCATACCAGAAGAACAAGGGTTACCCGTCCTATGCGCCAACACGGGACTACACCGCCTATCGGTCCTGGCAGCCCTGATCCCAGCAGCGCACCCACCAGGAGCCTCCTGTCCTTCCAGGCAGTCGCTTGCTCTGGGGCATGGAAGGACAGCCTCTCATTTTCTCGTCGTGTTTATTGCTATTGTTCACAGACACCTACACCATAGCAAGTATTAGATAAACTTTGATCTACTAAAAGAAAATCCAGACCAACAAACAAATATTAAAAGGGGGACGGAGGGGGAGAAGTAAAAAAAGAATTTTTTTCCATGATGGCTGAAAATGAGGCCCAGCTTGTGTTGAGGGTTGTCAGTGGGTAAGATGGAAAGATGGCATCAGTCCTCAGAGCTGGTCTCTTCGTAATACTTGTGGTTTTGCTTAGCTGTTGGAAGAAGCAGAACTTCTGATCTTTTCCAATAACTACTGCCTTAGATTTAACCCTTAATTTCCTTCCCTGTATGTGTAATCCCTCAGACTGTTGCTGTTAAGCCTGGCAAAATGTAAAAAATAATATTTTTTTCTCTACAAGACCAGGACACAGTTTGAAGTTCAAAACACGTGCTTAAAAGAAAGAGGAGAAGGTCAGCCAGAAGGCATCCAAGCTATTAGGCTATGGAAAAAATAGTCTGCCAGGACAAATCAAGCTGATAGAAAACTAGTAAACCTTCAGCATGTGAGTCCTTGGGCTGGTCACTGTGTAGATGTTCGTAAGGCCACCTGCAGTCGTGACCAAGGAACTCCACTGACTGAAAAAGCAAGCAACCTGAAGACAAAATCAAGACAAGTGGGAGAGGAAGAAAGATCTGTCTTAATCACAAACAACCCCATTTCTGATTTGTTTGCCTTCTGCATCAAGGGAATGCAAAGTTATATATGAAGCATTAGAAGACAGAGACCTCGGATTTTGAGAAGATTTTTACTTTTATTTTTGAATTTGATAATTCAGAAGGTATTCTCCTGAGTCCTCCTGAAAATTCGTGCACATCTTCTGGCACCTAGGTTGTACCAGAGCGCTTACAAAAATCTGGGCTGACTTATGAGCAACTAAAGACCACTTGAATTTTTTTTCCCATAAGCACCCAGTTTTTGTGGTGTGAGAGGATTCTTCATTCCCAGCATTGTAAATGGACCTGCAAGTTCTCAGACATATGCAGGATCTGCTCTGGACACTTTGAGGAACTTTGTGTTATCTGGAAATTACTTTTCTCTCTAAATATGTTCTTCAGGACTGTCCATGCCAGAGTAGGACAAAGTATTTAGCAAAACATGATTCATTCTTTCAATCTAGTATGTTTACAATAACAGGACATCCTAAATTGTGATTGGGGTTGCCTTGGCATAAAATCCCTTTTCATACAGAAGAGACAATGTTTATTTTATAGAAACTACTGAATAAACAATTAAAAGAAAAAAAAAATCCACATTCCACCTTGAAATAAAATTTGGATTGTACAACATTTAATTTCCTTCAAACTGGAATAAGAAGATTCTTTCTCTCTTTGAGGAGACAGGACAAAAGTAGAGATGTGGGAGCATGACAACAATTTGCTTTGATGTCTTAACCCAGGAAAACAACTTCAGCACTTCCAAATTGGAAGTTTTATTTGAGTTTGCTGACTGGGCCCCAAACCTTTCAGTGTGAGTATTATATCACCATGAACTATGTTCCTGGAGGGTGCTGTACCACCCATGAGCAGCGGTGAGGTGCCTCCTGTCCCCAGCCAGGGACAGCAGAGCCCTGATGGCAATGCCCAAGAGGCAGTGCTGCGTCTTCAGCATGGGAATCCAGTCATGGACCCAGCAGGCCCTGAGAGCCTTGGTCTGGTTCAGCTCAGCAAACTCAAAAGCTTATGACTGAACTGAAGAACTTCAAAACAAAGTCTTATTTATTCCTTCTCCTTTCCCCTCACCACATGCACAAACACTCCAAGGCTGACATTTTTCTACACACAATTTTTACTCTCTTCTCCTGAAAAGCCCCTCACTGCACCTTTGTACAGAAGTGGAGGCAGCAAGGAACATGTGCACAGAGCAGAGGGGAGGGAGCCAGGCAGGACACATGACAGTCGCTGCATGGTCCCAGCCTGGTCTGGCCCTCCTTGCTGGCACTGACTGGGAGGATGCTAATGCCTTGCCACCTCCCTCATCACTTGGAGGGGAGATAGGAATGATGCCGTGCTGGGGCTTCCAGACACTCCCAGCAGAAAGCAGCAGGCTGGGCACAGCTCTCTGTCAGGGTATGGCACTATGGCACTGTCTCACCAAGCTCCAGTTTGTCATTGTATGGCACAATGACATGTATGATCACAATGTGCTGGGGAAAATCACAACTTCTAGTGCATGTATAAGGTGAGATGGCAAATGTGTATCAAACCCACGAAACAGGATAAATGTTCTTTGCATAAACTGCATATATACATATTTAGGTATAGATGCATCTATTTCATTACATCTATATTCCCTAGAGTTTTATTATACTTTTTGCAATCTCCTTTTAAATTTATTAAATAGATACAGTAAATTAAATCTTGAATGAATGTATTAGGCCTGAGGCTAGTCGGAGGAAAACGTTACTTTCTAAAGCAAATATTGGTATAATTTGGTTTCCTTCCCCTAACACTTTTGTACTTTCCATATTTAAAACATACTGATAGCTCCCAGGACATGATACTGGAAAGTAAGTCCTGGAACATCTGCAACACGTATTAATTTGTTTGACTGACCAAAATGGAAGGGGGATACAGGGAAATATCCTAAACATAAAATGAAAAAATGAGGAGAATCAGGACATGAGAAAGCCCCAGCACTGTGTTAAAATGGACATTGCTGTTAAATTAAAGCTCCAGAGGGACATGAATTACAGACAGTTGGAGATGGGATACCAGAAAATTCCTTTTATCCACCACTGTAAAGGAGTAAAATAAAGTGTTTGCAGAGAAGCAATCCAGTTAAGCCTGGACTCCAGCTCTGCATATGTGGATTAGCATATTCAATAAACAGCAATCCTAATTTATTCCATCTGGTTTTAGGCAATGCAAAACATGCCAGGAGAGCCCTGTCCTTCCCTGGCCCTACCTTTGGGGTCTATATGCTGTTTATGGGATGATGTAAAGAGAAACCTCCCTCTGCTGCAGCTCTGAACTTGGAAACTGTCCCTCACGGAGGGCAGGGGTAGATCAGTAGGGTTTTCTGCCTTACACAAAGGTTTTAATTCAAATACAAATACAATCCTGCCAAAGAGTGATTTAATTTTTCATCCTCCTTTCCCCCACTTTTGGGTCTCAGTGTCAAATGAACATCTGAACTGCAGTCATCACATCTGAACAGCAATCAACATATGTTGCAAGGGGTCAACCAAGGGTTGTGCGGCTCCAGCCCCTGCGTGCTGATTCCTGTTCTGCATGTCTCCAGCACAGCACAGTACCACACCTGGCTCTTCTTCGCTTCCAGGAACCAAAGCCCTAGAAGACAAATGCCGAGGAGGTAGCCTGTGTTATCTCTGCAGTGTCTTGAACCCTCCCCATTGGGGCAGTTAGGCTTACTAAAGCCAAAAGTCTTGGACGTTCCTTCTAGTCTGAATATTTCAAATTCCAGTATCATCCTTCTGTATAACATTTTTTTAAAAATACCTCTTATTTCTTCTGTAGCTATAAATGTGAACCCTGCATCCCTGCCAAACAACATCATATCTTCCTTCTTTGTGCATCATCTTTTCCGTTCATTTCTAGTCCAGACTCAGCAGTTCAGGAACCCATCCTATTTGTTAATCTCTAACACCATTGTGCAGCCTTCCACATGTACCCCTGCCTGACTAGTTATTTGCTTCACAAAGACTCTTTTGTATGCCACATTCCTTTTCAGCTTGGGGTAGGGAGTGGCCATAGGAGATTGAAGCCATGTGGTGACTGGATAGGTACATGTTTTTTGTTTGAAGGATTTGGGGGTCTTTCCCATCATCAAATTTTCAGTTGTGCCAAACAGCCACGTGGGGATCCCACACACCACATGCTTCCCAGAGTGCATTTAATTTCTGTACATTTCATTTCCTATGCATAGCAGGCTCTTGGTTATTGCAAAGTTCATTATGCCTGCAGACATGCTCTGATAACAGAAGCAACTTTAGCTACTGATGGTATGTTTGACTAATAAAAACATGGTACAAAAAGCTTGAGTTTTAAGAGCACACTGGTGAAGGCTTCAGTGCTAAAGATCAAATCTTTCCACTTTCAGCAAGGCTCTTGCTGTGTGACTGGAAAATGTGTATGCAAGATGAATCACAGGCCAAGACATAATTTTGTTAGTCACTCGTACTAACCAGAAAACAGGTTAGGGTGATGAGAACAGGATCAGCTTTGTTAAGGTCCAGTAACGACTGGGAAAGGCTGAAACAGCACTAGGCAGTAATTTGTAGCCAAAGCCAGTGTCTTTAAGTGGCTGTGAGAGGGAAACTATCTGCTTATCTTGATGCAAATGGATTGTTCTTCACAATTAGGTGCTTTTGTTAGAGCATCACATTACAGTATGTTACCATTCCAGCCTCAAAGGCATGCAGATAGTATGATGTGGATAATTTGGCTGACAAAGTATTAGGAGGCTGCCAATTTCATATAAATCCATTTGAAAAGAAACAAAAAGTTGAATGATCTCAAATTTGTGGTGGATTTTTTTGTTTGTTTCTTTGCATTTTTTTTTTCCTTACTGGATCTTCAGGATTGAGGCACTGGTTCTTATTTCCTGCACCTCCTGCTTTGTTGTTATTGTTGTTGCTGTTTTCTTAATAAAAAATAAATGTAACTTTATTTTTAGGTCACATAAACTTACCAGGAGCTCTTCAGTTTCATTCATGTGGCCACTGAAATTATGAGGAATTTTCAAATGTCACAGTTTTCATAACCATTGTATCATTATGTGGCTACATCATTCCTTTTCCTCATTGTCTTCTTATTCCTTCAAGGGAACTATTCTGGATAGGTTGAAATGTTCTCACGGGTTGGAATAAATTTAGTTTTTCAGACAGGAAAGATTACTATCTAACCAGCAAAATCAAAGATGCAAGCAAGCAATTAGTAACAGTTCTGTGGAAATTAATGTAGTGGTTTCAATCTGGTAGGAGGATCAAATAGCCTTTTTATAATATCCTTTTCCTCTAAAATAAAGAAGTTTAAGAAATTACATACTAAAGTACCTTAAAAGACAAGATATCAGGTTGCGAAATTAAGAAATCAAAGGCAGGAAATGCCAGAAGGAAGCTTTCCTATCCAGCCTCCCTTCTGCCCCCTTGTGTGACCAGAGTGGCTCTTTAACTACGCTGCATTTTCCGTTCTAAGCCGAGCCCACGCCGAGCGGGGCCGGCCCCGCTTCCGCGCAGCGCTGCACGAGGGCTCCGGGTAGGGCCGGAGCGGGCGCTCAGCGGGCGACAGATTCCGAGTGCAGCTCAAACCCGTCACACGGAGGGCTGCAGCAGGGCACAACCAGCAATCAGGCTATCTTAGATAATAGCTAAATTAATGCCCGACAGCCTCGTCAGTGCCCCATTAAATTAGATCACTCTGTCGTGAGTCAGAACGAACTAATTTTCCTGCTATGCTTACTGCCTGTGACAGCCCTTGGGCTACTTTAATCTTCAAACACCAGTGGTCAAGATGAAAGCTGATTTATTTCTTTGCCTCATGAAAATGATTAAGTAGGTTGCTCACATTTCTTCCTGGGCTTCTCAACCTTCCCCAAACAAATCAAAACTGGCTGCAGAAAGGAAATTGTTTCTCTGTTGGCATTGCTCATCAGCTCCTGATACTCAGGAACAGAGCCTGAAGTCCAGAGTTGAATGACGCCTTTGGGAGCATTATCCCCTCCTTGTAGCTCTTTTTCTCATTAGCTGATTGTTGAAGTAATGCCAATGTTTTATCTTAACAACAAAAAAGACTATGAAGATACAGAATTGGACAGCAGAGGAATAACCTCTCTCCCTCCTGCAGACACACACAGGTGACACTACTTTCAAGTCTACCCCTGTAAGGGAGCAATTCACCAGTAAGAATGGGAGAAGCAAAAGGGGTTAAAGGAGAAATCACTCTGAAACCTCTTCAGTGAAACTCTGGAACAGTCCCTCAGGGAATGGAAATGAACAAACCAGCTGCAGGATGTACTACACAACCCAGACTTTTGCCTCTCCCTAGCCATATACTAGAAATAACTCTTAAAAACTTCCTAGTCCTTCTTGCCTCAAGAAGTACTTTTTACCGCTTAGGTTGCTCTGCATCATTGAGACATAAGCTGCATTGATGGTGAAAGCCAGGTTAGGTGGTGTGTGTGGACTTGGGCGCACAGTCAACCCCCAAGAAACTCTTGAGATGAAAGCAAAAATTATGTTCAAAGGGCAATTGGACAAGCAAATTGGCTGGAAAGGTAGGATGGATGAATGGCTGACTGCAGGAAAAGTTAAGCAACTCCAGAGCTTTCCTGCAGCAACTAGAGAAATGCATTAGTTTGAACTGCAGCTCTAGTAGATTTCCTCCAGTAAAAGCAGCTCTTGGAATGTTGAAGGTTCTGTTGTTATTTCAGGACATTTAAGTCAAAATAACCATACATATACAAAAAAGATTTAAAAATACCCTTATTTTTGCCTTTTCTCCTTTCTGTACTGTCTTGGGGTGATTTTATGACAATACAGTATTCCCCTATCGTCGGCTTTATGCCCAGAAGTAGGTCCTGCAGCTTTTAAGCTGGGTCCAAGGAAAAGAGGGGAGGAAGCCAGGCGAATTCTTCAGTGAGGTTTGTGTTCCAGGACTCACACACACACACTCCTGTGTTTGCTTGGCTCTGCTTGCAGCAGGAGAGAGTGGATTCCTGCTTCTAGCCATCTTGTGAGCTGAGGCAAAAAGTTTTCCCAGGACTGTATACTGAAATCTTCCATTAAATTCTTCGTCTTCTTCTGGAACAGTTCAGCCTAGCTGTGATCCAAGAACCAGATCATCGGACCCCGTGGACTGGCAGGGAAGCTGCGGGGATGCCGCAGCCTGGCCTCGGACCTCGGGAGGGGCTGAGCCAGTTGCAGGGGAACTCTAAATCTACCAGCTTTCTCCACAGAGAGGAGGTTTATTATCTGGCATTACCCTTTTTTATTTTCCTGTGCCCTACTGGCATTCTGCTTGTTATATAAATAGGTTTTTTCCCTTTTGTCCAAGAAATTCCTTTCATATTGGTGGGGGAGGGAGTGCTGAAACCTGTCTTCCGTGGAGGAAGACATCCCTTCCAGGGCGTTTCCCTCTAAATTTGTCTCAAACTGAAACATGTACTAAATGATTACTTACTTACAAATCCTATATTTAACCTGCAGTATGAGGTTTTTAAAATCAGTGTTCCTTTGTTCCTTTTTTTTTTTTTAAATTTTTATTAAGGTGTTTATGTTGTAGTTCTGCAATCTGATTCCAAACCACTAAGGCAGAGGAAAAATGAGGACGAGGGTATAGGCAGAGTATATATGGACTGCAGCTCAGTCCAGTCACAGCATGGCAGTACCCACATGCTGTGAAAAGACAGCAGGTACAAAGTGGAGTTCAAAGAGTCCACAGGTTACATGAGCAACCTGGTGAAGAAATGTCAGTTAGAAACGAGCAGCAGAAACCAGATCTGTTTTCCTACTGCTGTGGCTTTGCTTGGCAACGATGACATACAAAGATTAAGCCTAACTGCATGAGCTCCAGTTGTTTATCTCCTTTTTTATCATCGCCAGTAAGTGAAGGAGATGTGTGGGTGTCACCTGCAAAAAAAAAAAAAAAGAAGTTGCATTTCTGCGAGAAAAACATCTGCAGATCCGAAAAGGCAAATGGTCTTGTTTAATTCATGCATATCCAGTTTCCTTCCTGTCACTAATCTGCAGCACTGAATTTAGTCTCCTGGATTTCCTTAGCTTTTTTATGCTGAGAGAGAGTGCAAGAGAGGGGGAGACAGAGAGGCTTGAGCAATATTAAGTGCCCAGAATGACTTCAATCACTGAGGTAATTTGTAAATCACAAAGATAGTCTGGCTCCCAGGGCATGGAGTTTGATTTTCCCTCCTCCCTCTTCCGATCTGCTGAACTATGGAGATTTGCAACAAGAAAAGCTATCTGCTGTGCAATCAATTTACAGAGTAACATTTTGTTTGGTCTGCTCTTGATGTATGCTAGCAGAAACTGGAAGCCCTGGGTTCATGACACAAGTGTTAGTGTCCATGTAGAAGATGTGGTTTTTCTGTCCTTGCATGTTTATGCCTGTGACAGAATGAACCTCTGCATACAGTTAAACACTGCTTGCTGCATACATTGCACAGAAATCACCATTTAAAAAAAAGATTTAAAGCAAAGGCATTTCCTGCATTGGATTCTGAGGGATACTGTATGTATGGACATGTAAACAACTGTACAAACACAGATGCAAGTTTTGGTCTTTCCTTTCCATTATTATGTATGTATATAAATATAAAATAAAAAACCCAAACCAGTGAGCACATGTCTTGGACTGCACATCAAGCACAGTATGCTCACTGTGTCTAAGGTATCTCTAGATTAATAATGTTTGACTTGGCTGTGTGCTGACTTGTCTGGGTCAACTTACCAGCCACTGAGATATAAGAAGTATCAGAAAAATTATAAATTCAGAGTATCTGTATTTAGAAGTAAGACTTTCCTACACCTCCAAATTTGCTGTAATTTGCTCTAGCCTTGGACTTGAGATATATTCATAAGACTTTTATCACTATGCCCAGTGAGAACACTGATGACCATCCTTTTTTGACTGCAGATCAGAGCGGGTTCCCTGTGGCTCTGCTACAGCTATTCTAATCATCAAGAGAGCATGTTGCACTCTTCTGCCCCAGCTACAGCCCAGGAAAACCAAGGGCTTGACTAACCCTTCTTGCCCAAGTGCAAAATATGACATTCACCTTCCCCACTAAACAGAGCTCTTTATAAAAATTGAACTCACTTGTTCTTGATAGCTGCCATAATGAATGCTTGGTCAACAAAGACTAATTCCTTGTTCTTGCAAACAAGTTCTTGTGTCCGTTTACTGAGGGAAGGAATCCAGTTGATGTATCATTAGTTGTGTGACGAAGTTGCACATCTGTGCAACTTGTTGTGGGCGTGTCTTCTTCCCTCATGTAAATGCTGGGTTGCAATCTGGGTCAACAAACTAATGTTTAGCACTTTTGACTACAGAAGAGCAGAAGAAAAATATCAGAACCAAAAATCTGTGAAATTTGAGGGACTGATCAATTCAGTACTGCCTCTTGTTGAATGACATGAGCTCTAGCAGCTGAGTAGCACACTCAGACCCCTTAGGATTGAGGTCATGCTGTAATCTCTCCAAGTTTAGCATCTCATATGCATACAGATTGCAAAGACACAGCAAAATTCTAAAGGATCCAAGACAGTGGGAAAATACAGAGAAATAAGGGGTTTTACTTGCTAAAGGCAAACTGGTTTTGTGCTGGCAACAGGAAACCAAGAGACAGTTCAAAGAATGTTGCGGCTGTTGGAAGGGCCAACACTGTAACACTGTAGTTACTGTGCATACCTGGTTGACTCATCATCAATGTGATGCTGGCTTGCACTCTAATGTCCCTCCTCCCCCAGCTGAAGCCAGCTGGCTCATCCTGTGTGGCCTCTCCATGTTTCATCTCTGCTAGGTATTGTCTGGAAAGCACTTAGGCTGGCACTAGGACAGGCTAGATGTTGCACTTGTGACATATATAGAATATACATGTGACACACACAGGAGTGATGTGCCAGTCGTTGCTTAAGGAGATGAGAAATGGAAAAAGGAAGTGAAGGGGGAAGCCAAGGTAGGGTGCTCATGCACACATGTGAAACTCAGCAGTTGTGAGGACAGAAAGCACAACTGGGACATTCTTCACACTGCTTGTAAACTCTATCCACTGCACCCACCATGGGTGTATGTGCACCTTGTGGGGGACTCACTGCTTCACAGGAACTAGAGGAGATAGTCACTTGATCATTTGTAAGGTTTGGGATTGGGATTTTTTTGTAATGAGTTTTCCTATGGTCACAGAGTTGACTCTCTCCCAGGCTTTCCATAACTCAAGTTGTTCCCTAGCACTGTGGACAGAGGATGACAACCTTTGGTTATCAGAAGACAGGGCTGGGAAACATATTTCCATGTAGGAAAGAGACAACATATCTCCTGCTGAGGGATTAAAGGAGTATAGGAGCATGGCAGTACACTGTGATAATAGAGTATGGCAAATTGAAGTCAGCAGAAACTCAAAGATCTGTGTCAGAATTTGTCTGTTGCCACCAGGCTGGACCCTTGTGAAGGTCATCTGTCCCACTGCTCTTCAGGAAACATTGTGAATACACCACATTACACAGCAAGAAGGCAAGTGAAGGTGATGAGTCTGACTTGGCAGTAGGAGGTTCAGACTGACTCACATTTTTTATTCCTCAAGGAGATTGCCAGGATATTGACAAGCATCCTTGGCATACATTCCCTCTGCAAACTGTGGAACTTGCTTTGCATGCAAAGGATAAATTAGTCTGCAATTTCTTCTTTCATAGATCATGAGCATATTAATGTACAGCAAGAATAATGACTGAAGTCTATTCCTTCATCTATTCCTGTAGGTGCCCTGTAGCTCTGGGTAGCTGCTGTCCCTACAATTCAATGATTTGGTGGCCAAGATCACCTGTGCTGAGAGGTCATCAGAAGACTTGGCAGAAGCAGTGTAATGTAAAGATGAGACAGAGAAGCAGATAGGTGAGCTGTGCTGTCAGCACTGCCTCTGAGCTTTCATTGGCACTTCCTATGTATCTTCCTTATTGAGACTGCAAGCTCTTTGGGCTATTTTTACTGGTGCCTACATTTTTGTACAGTACCTGGGACCCCAAGTCTTGGTCAAGGTCCTCATATTGTAGTACAAATGATGGTGATAACTTCAGAAGATGTTATAACAGATCCTCATTCCCTTCTTCAGCAAATGTCAGCACTAAGAGCCATGGAGAGGAAAGTATTATAAAAACAAACCTGCAAAGTTGCAGGGGCTGGGACAAAAACACATAAATGTTCTTCTTTTCTTCCTTCCACACATTTCACTTCCTTTCTGACATATCTCTTATTTACCACTTGGAACACATCTGGCTGTCAGAGCTGTGGTCTTTCCAGAACTTATTTTTCACTTTACCACTTATTTATATGGCCACACGTGTCAACATCAAAGTAAGCCAAGAAAAAAAAAATCAGCAGAGAGCTCTGTAAGTGATCTCTCTCATTGCACAACCCAGAAACCACAGGTGATCCCCTCACACTGAATTCAAGCACAGCATTGCTCTGAAATAGTTCCACCCAGAGAAAGATTTGCTGATGCTTGACTCACAAAAAATTTGCAACATCACGGTACTGGGGACAAAACAAGGAGGAAGAACAGAGTGCAGATCAAGCAAAAGTACACGCAGATGATGTTTTGAAAAAAAATGTGTGTTTTTCAAAGGGCAGAAGGAAGCTTTAGACCCACCTCACGCCCCTTCTGCCTCTCACCCCCACTCCCACCATTAGAACATACTGAAAATGCTTTGTCCTGCAGGGAACATCTGTACATGGTTGAGAGGGGGCAAACATTTACACATATCATCAGTTCTACAAGAATATAATGTTTCTTTTAGAGTTATGCCAGCATGGTTTTTTATTTTCCCAGCTTTGCTCGGTGTAAGGTCTCCTTGCACAAAGAGTCCATGCTGCTCAGTGACTGCTGCCTGCCCTGTTCTCTGGTTGGCAAGTGTGTCCCTTTCTAATGGAAAAAAACACGCTTGAAGAAACTTGCTTTCTGAATGCGTCAGTCACTCCTCTTACAAACTAGACCATATGAACTCTCTTGTCTCATCCTGGGGGACCCAGAACTCATGAGGCTTTTTTGCAACAGAACATAAGCACACAGACCTGTGCTCCATCTGGCAATGGTGTCTGGTTTCCAACAAACCTAGCTGCTCCAGTGGAAGACATGAAGCCTTTATGATGACCTAGCTTGCCCTGAAAGCAATGTGTTTCTATCATTAGCTACCAATCATCCCAAGGCCTTTAACAGGAGCTTTGAGAAATAGTCTTAATGATTTTCATTTTATGCAATTGCAATCATTGTGATAACAAATACACATTTATATTACAGTAATAATCAAAGATCTATTTTTTTCCACTCTGTACAAGCTGAAAAGTAATATTTCATGTCCTGAAGAGTTTAGAGGGTAAAGGCAAAACAGATGAGAGCTAATTGACTGGGAAATAGAATACAAGAAAATGTAAGGAATTATAATGTGATTGGCATGTGTGGCTGTTTGCTTTTAAATTGGGTGTATAAACAGTGAAAAAGGAATGAAAAGAGAGGAATATATATTGTTACTGCCGAAAAAGGAATGAAAAGAGAGGAATATATATTGTTACTGCCTTTTGGGGTTCGCTGGCTTTGTTTTCAGTCAAGCACCAGTTTAATGCTTGAGAAGAGGAATACAATCTACATCTCTCTGCTACACAACAGTGAACTGTCAGCAGTGATTGTTTGAGATTTACACTGGTTCAAGAGCATGACATTTGGAACTGGAAACATCTTTTTTTTTTTTCATAACACCACATATAACCTGCCTGCAGCAGCCAGCAGTCTGCAGAGGAGTGTCTCCAGTTTCTGGCTAATTGGTTGAATGGTCTCTTTCTTCCCGGACTCTGAGCCTTCATTAACTTCCTCTCTGCTCCCAGCTATCATTCCTGGAGAGTTTTGGTAGGATGCTGTCAGATACATGTGAGGGAGAGATTTCTTTTCACTGAAAAGATGATCGGATTCCATTTTCCTTTCCTGACAAATGATGGTGCTTTCTCCTGCCAGTATGTGACTGGCAGAGCTGGGCTCTGTATTTTATGCCTCACCCTGACCTTGACAGCAGCATTGTATTTACTTCATTCGTTAATTGCAACAGTTCTCTTTACTGTGAGCTGTAAAAGCAGAGTAATAAACCTAATGGTATTATGTAGTGTAGACTCCAGCTCATGTTGTTACTCATTCTCTCAAAGCAGAGACTGCTCAGGAGAAGAACGGCTGCCTAATTAACCTCCTTCTGCATTGAGGAAGCCTTGGCAATTGGGCCATTTTAATTTAGATTTCAACACCAATGACTTTGATTTCAAAAGAACCCTCCCTTCCTGGGATCAAAACAAATTTGTCATCTGTAGGCCATTGGCCTCCAGTTTCCAGCTGCACTTGCAAACACTAACAGACAGGATAGGGAAATTGCTTACAGTGATGCTGAATGAAAGCACAAGTACTGTGCCCTCTTTGCAAGGTCAGCATGTGCTGGTATTTCTTAATAAATACGGAATCTCACTGCTGATATCAACTGTAGGAACAGATACCCCTGCATTACAGCAGGAATCCCATCCCCTAGGGAAGTAGTATTAGCAACACATAAGTTGTCTGAAGAACTAATACAAAAATACACAGAGGCTTTGTAATGTTTCTTTTGCCCTCAAATCTGAGGTCTCTGCTACTGAAGCAGAGCCCTCTTGATTTGGCTTGGCGAGTCCTGTGCACAACCATGTGAGGAAGCATTCCTTCAAAACCTCAGAAGAAATTTAGCCATCCACTGGGCAACAGCCTGGATCATGAGAAGGTGAAGTCTTGCTACGAAGAGTGAGACAAAGAACAGTGGCACATCAGAACAACATTCTGTTGTTACAAGGAAAAGAAGGACAAACAGAAGCTCTTCAAGGAATCTGGCATTTGGAAGGAAGAAACTCACAAATTGATATGAGATCTCTATTCTCCAGGGACAAGTACCTGAAAGCAGCTTAAATAAATCAGGAACTCCGGAGCCACCAGATGTACAGAGACCACTGTACACTTCATTTCAGGCACTACAAGGCTGAACTATGCATGCCACCTAAATAATCCATTAAGTTTTCAGGACATGGGTTCTTTTAAAAGCCTTTGACTTCTTCATACACTTGGAAAGAGTCAAAATGTCAGGTCATCTTATCTTTTCCTATGTGAATAAAGCAAATAATTTTGCAAAAACTTTGCAGATGCTCTTACTGGGAAAGTATTTCAAGGAATATCTTGAAGCTTGAGTCTTTCATGTAAATGAAGAGGCTGACTGTCAACCTTTTATGACTTTCACACGACAAGGAGAATGGGTGGAAAGTGGAAATGCCTCCATAAAATGGCAACCCTCGCCTGTGTAAAATCTGTTTCCTTTTCTATTGACATGTTTCAGGTTTTGAAAGGTTAAGTCACCAAAATGGAGCAACTCCAACACTGCAGAAAAAAAGCTGTGAGACCTTTTTAGTGGCATATATGTCTCTGCAGAGTGATGTGTCTGCAAACCATACTGAATTATCTGATTAGAAAGTGAGAAAAAACAAAGGCAGCCTGCAGTGAGAAAATGAGACTGTGCAGAATCCATCTGCCAGCAAAGCAGTTAAAAAGATGGACTTCTTAGAACAGCATTGATTGTCATTTGTGTATGACACTCGGTGGGCTCTCATTCCCACAGATAACACTCATGCATCGCAGCACCTGAAGACCATGTGGTGATTACTATGTAGTTCACTACATTTTCAGTAGCTAGCACTAGTTAAATAGCTCCCTAACTGAGCTATTTAACACGTGTGAGACCAAACAGTCTCTTCACACAGAGTGGTGCAGAAAGACATGCTTGTTTGTTTATTATTTTCTGTAAATGTATTTCTCAGAAGGTTTGTGGATATGTATCTCCCTCCTCTGGCGCACAATAAAGTAACACCCTGGTGGAAGGTCTGGGAGATGTGGGAAAAAATGAAAATAGGGAAAGAGTCCTCAGTGAAGGAGCACTTCATAAAACTCATGGGAGATAATGCATTTCTTTTGTTTCTCAATTTCATTATACTATCATCATAGAACATAAGTGTAATAGTTGTCTTCTACACCTGGGCACTTTGCATTCATGAATAGTGTGTCTTAGAAATAGTTCAGCCCCGATTTGACGCCAAATCTCCATGAATGTCAAAGAAAGTGCACACCGCCCCCTGGCAAACTGGTAACAATGGATGAAGAGAAGGCTGAGGTACTCAAAACCGTTTTTTGCCTCACTCTCCACTGAAAACCCCTCTTCCCACATCTCTTGAGTGATTGGACTGTCTGGCAGGCAGACTGGTGGAGCAAAGTGCCTCCCACTGTAAGAGAAGATTGCATTTGTGACCATCTACGGCACCCAATGAGATGCATCCCAGAGTCCCAGGGAATTGGCTGATGTAGTTGCCAAGCCATTCCCTGTGATATTTGAAAAGACATGGCAGTCAAGTGAAGTCCCAGGTGACTGCAGTAAGGGAAATACTGCACCCATTTTTAAGAAGTGCAGAAAGGAGGACCATGGGAACTACCGACCTATCAAACTCACCTCTATGCCTGGGAAGATCATGGAACAGATCAACCCAGACAACCTAGTGTCCTTCTGTGATAGAGTGACTACATCCGGGGACAAGGGAAGAGCTACAGATGCCATCTATCTGAACTGTAAGGCCTTTGACATGGTCCCCCAGCACCTTTCTCTCTAAATTGGAGAGAGATGGATTTGATGGGTGAACTAATTGATGGATGAGGAATTGATTGGCCAGTTGTATCCAGGGGCTAGTGATCAATGGCTCAATGTTCAGATGGACATCAGTGACAAGTGGCATCCCTCCGGGGTCTGTGCTGGGACCTGTACTGTTACTTATCCTCATCAGTGACAATAGACAGTGGAATCGGGCGCACCCTTGGCAAGTTCGCAGACACCATCAAGCTGAGTGGTCCTGTTGGCACACCTGAAGGATGGGATGCCATGCAGAGGGACCTGGACAAGCTTGAGAAGTGGGCCCATGGGAATCTCATAAGGTTTAATAAGACCAAGTGCAAGGTGCTACACCTGGGTCAGGGCAACCCCTAGTGTTAATTCAGGTTGGGGCATGAACAGACTGAGAGTAGCCCTGCTGAGAAAGACTTGGGAGTGCTACTGTATGAGAAGCTGGACATGAGCCAGCACTGTGTGCTCCCAGCCCAGAAAGCCAACCATGTCCTGGGCTGCATCCAAAGCAGCAAAGCCAGGGAGGGGATTCTGCCCCTCTACTTTGCTCTTATGGGACCCCACATGGAGTACTGTCCTTGACACATGAAGGACATGGACCTGGTGGAGAATATCCAGAGGAAGGCCACAAAAATCGTCAGAAGGATGAACACTGCTCCTATGAGGACAGGTTGAGAGTTGGGGTTGTTCAGCCTGGAGAAGAGCAGGCTCCAGGGACACCTTATTGCTGCCTTCCAATATTTAAGGGGGCCTACAAGAAAGATAGGAACAGACATTTTAGCAGAGCCTGATGCAATAGGACAAGGGGCAGTGGTTTCAAACTGAATGAGAGTAGATTTAGACTAGATATAAGATAAATTTTTGACAATGAGGGTGGTGAAACACTGGAATAGGCTGTCCAGAGAGGTGGGAGATGTCCCAGCCCTGGAAACATCCAAGGTCAGGTTGGACAGGGCTCTGGGCAACCTGTTCTAGTTGAAGACCTCCCTGCTCATTGCAGGAGGGTTGGACCAGAGATCTTTAAAGGTCCCTTCCAACCCAAACTACTCTATGATTCTGTGATCTTTTCTGAACTCAATTCTTTCATTCCTATCAGGTTCATCCTGTTTCTTATCAGAACAATACAGAATGCATTTTCCCATTTTCCTAGTTGTTTTGTTCATTCACAAAAATGGCACAACCTCAGGTTGCCAGACCACATGTTAAAATGACCCGTATCTCACTCAGTTTAGTAATTTTATGTAGATCTATACTTGGCACTACAGTGAGTCTACTCATGGCCTATGAGAGAGACTAAAGAAACAGAGTTCTTCTCTAACATCTGACATCAGTAAATGTGATTTCTCTCTGATGATTTGAAGGGGCTCTGGAGAACTACCTTAAATGCAGACACTTGCATTGGCTAGCAGCCTGCCTTAGGCAATTCCCAGAAAAAAACCTTCCCACCTCTTGTGCTCCACTCTACCTTCTGTTTGGCTCATCTTCAGTTTGAGCTGGGTATTCTGCCAGAAATCCTAAGAAAATAGAATCATTGCCCTAGTCCAGAACATCAGCTGGAAAAGGAAAAGTGATCTGGGCAGAGAGTAGCAAGCTATCACTGCTGACATCCATCTGCAGCAGAGCAGGTGTTCCCTCACAGGTGGGTAGAAAACTGTTTGCTGCTTCTCCAAGCCAGACTGCTCAAGCTGGTGCAGAAAATTCAGATTAGAAGAGAAATCCTTCATCTGCAGACTTCTTTATTCTTTTACACAGTTAGAGAATTTAAGAAGAAATACTGTGGGCTTGAGTGCTTGTTAAGAGAAAAAGAATTTAAAAGCTTTACAGTGTGCAGAGCTCAACAGAAGCAGACAGCAGCCAAAGAGCTACTTAGCTCAAGTGGCCTCACAAAATGTGTCTATGCCTGCTCAGCTAACCATGTCAGTGGTACAATAACTCTTACGTGCTCATTTGGGGGATGGCAGTACACTGCTCATCCAAGCCCGGCCACCCTCTAAGAGCTACAACACTCAAATGGGTCTGAGGTGTTGCCTGAAGTAGTTGTCTCACAGTGGGAAAGGCACAAGCAACAGCTCTATTTGCTCTTTCAATTTTTACTTGGCTGCATAGAAATTCAACTTTTCCCCTTGAACACATGGGCAGCCTTTGAGCTAGAAGAAGATAAATAAAAAACCCCAGAAGGACATAAACTAACCAAGATTTAAAAGGAGCATCTAATACCAAAAGAGGAAATGAGAAAATATAGAAAATGATCCTGAAATGTAATGCACACCTATGCCTTTACTGCTTTCAGAATAAAATGGCAACAATCATAGTATTAAATAGATCACTGTGTGTGCCTAACACCTGGAAATTCAATTGCTTTACTAAGGGTTAATGATACAAGTGTGCAATGCAGAGTGATTTCAAAAAAAAAAAAAAAAAAAGCTTCATTCTTGCAGAGGAGCTTTTGAGTCATGGATATTAAATCAAAAAAATGTGGTCGAGATCATGTTTTACTTCTCCAATCTCTCCAGTGAGTGGATTATGTACCCTCCTATTTGCTATAGGTCTACTTGCGGGTGTGCTGATGGAATAGCAGTGGGCTTCAGCAGCATCCACAATTTACAGAAAGCTGCATTCACGCTGTCATCTCCTGTTCCCGTGCTGTGGTCGCAGCCAGTGACTCCAGGCTGAGGTACGCGCTGCCCCAGAGCTCGGACACGCCAAGCCCGCGCACGCCCCCTCTGGCGGCACACAAGCGCACTCCGTCCCCGCCCGGCCCGTGCAGGGGCACAGCGCTGGCTCCGCGGCGCTGCTCGGAGCGGGACGGAGCCCCGGGCGGGGCCGGGCGGGGCCGGGCGGGGCCGCGCTGTTCCTGCCCGCGGCGGCAGCACCGAACGCCGGGCCCGGCCGCCAGCGCCCCCGCGCGGCCGCCGCTGGCGGGGGCTCCGCTTCGCCCCCGGCCGCCGGCCCCGAGCTCCCGCGCTGCCGCAGGCCCCCTCCTGCCTCTGCCCGCGCCGGGCCCTCCGAGAAAGCCATGAGCTGCTGTTCTGCACCAAGAGTCTGCAAACCGCCGGTACGCGCCGTCCCCCCTGCGCAGCCGAGGGCTCGTTCTGGCTCTCTTTCCATTCACATTGATTCACAGACCTTTTGCCGCAAGCACCTGGGGACAGGAGAGTAGCTAGGAAAGGGGGCAGTCCCTGGTATCTCAAGGAGCAGTGTTTCTCCACCTGCTAATCCATGTAGATCAAAATTCTTCTGCCTTTACAGGCCCGCAGGGAGCTAGCTAGCGGCACCCCACAGATTGTGGCATGTGCCTCACCTCAGCTGTGGCCCATGGATCTAACTGCTCTGCTGCAAGCAGAAGAGCTAAGCTACACAGCTGGAAGGAACGCTGTGTGTCCCTTCTGGAAAACCACCTACTCTGATGGCCTGCTGCACATGATGGGCTGCAGTCCTCTGTTCAATATGGGCACTTTGTGAGCTGAGCCAAGAAAAACTGCATGTGGGAAAAGGAACTTGGAGGTGCCTCTTCAGCTGAGATCCCATTCAGCCTTTCCCCAGGGTCCAGAGGAATTTGATGCATTTCCGAAAGTAACAAATGTTCTTGAAAGCAGTGACATTCAGTGCTGAGTATCAGAGGTCTCCCAGGACAGCATTGGACAGTTCCCACATGAGAGGATGTGGGGAGGAGAGAAAGAGGTCAGGGGTCTGTTTGCTCATTCTTTATATGAAGGCCAGATGAGGGAACTGGAGGCTCCAGAAGGTTCACCACTGTTCTCACAACTCTGTTCATTCCATAGTGCTTACTTGTCTCAGTTGGTAAACAAAGCCCAATAGTACAAAACCCAGAAATAAGCTTTACTCAATCTAGTCAACTATTCCAGATTTACACTTCTGCTTCCCAGTTTAAAACTCTGCAAGACAAAGTATGACTCCATCCCAGGACAGCAGGAAATATTCCCTACATTTCCCATGAGCTCCCGAACTACTGATAGACTTTGGGCTTCTCACCTCACATCCTCAGGCAGTGATATTCCTTCAGCCTTGTAAATTATGAAAACACCAGTGCTGAGCAATGACAAAATGTTCCCTGGCGGGAGAATTGGACTCTGCACAAAACTGGCCAAAGGACAAAGCCACTGGTTTTCCTCCTGTGTGGTGCTCCCACCAGAACACCTATGAGGATGCTACATCTGCCATGCCTTACCTGCTGACTGGGGAACGGCGTAGTGACTGCGCAGTGAAAAATGAACTTGAAATATTGGACTTGTCCAATATTGGGTTGGACCCCCATGATACTGATAGCGCCTTTTCCCTATCTCATCCAGCACCTGCCATGCTGTGCCTTGTGGGCCTTGTCTGGGTCCATGTGAATCTCTGTGACTGGACCCCGGTGCAAATGGTCTGTGACCTACAGAAGAGCACCGAGCTTTCAGCTGTGGTCTTCCCAGCACAACTGTGAGCAACACAGAGTAGAAAAAGCAGGGAGCACGTTTCCTTCTGGAGGACATCTGAGGGGGGCATCCAGCCATGCAGCCACTCCGCACTAAAGCAAAGATGAGTAGTGCTGAGGGGGATACGAAAGGACAGACTTGGCTGGCTCACACGTGCTTCATAGTTACCCTCGATACTTCATCATTCCTGCCAAAGGCATGGTATTGCTGGTTCTGAGAATGTAGCATGTCAAGTGACATTTGGCTGTGGTAGACCTATTTTACAGTGACGCTTTCTACAAACCCACAAACTCAAACTGAAAAGGGGGAGGGCTTGCGAGAAATGAATTCTTCAGGAAGGTATGGCAGATGCGTTTCTAAGAATATATTGCATGATAAGACATAATGCCCTTGACAAAGGGGAAAGGCCAAAGATGTATATTGCCCTGTTCATCTATCAAGGAGGCCTGGTAAGAACATTATTGCACAGTCAATATGTTTTTACTTCCAAGTTATTTTATTCCTTACCCATTTACACCAGAGTTTTTACTTAATTTGCTATGCTTAAATATTTTGGAGGGATGCTGAATTTAGAGAAATTTAGCTGAGATTCACTCCCCATCTCTTTTTATCTTCCCTTTTCTTTGGGGCTGTCAGGTTATAGTGGTCAGCAGCTGTTGTTTCTTGTTACACCCCCACTTAAAAGGACTAGATACAAGATGACAAACCTGGTCCTAAAGTGAGGATGACAACACCATAAATGTGAAGCATAAATATCATAGAATCATAGAATATTCTGAGCTGGAAGGGACCCATAAGGATCATCAAAGTCCAGCTCCTGGCCCTGTACAGGACAACCCCACACATCATACCATGTGCCTGACAGTGTTGTCCAAAGGCTTCTTGAAGGTGTGGGTGTATTTTAGGGGAAAAACTAACAATACTTTTAAGAGTTGAGGCCCACTCTTTAATGTAAAAGGTATGTTCTTCCTAGAAGGGGAGAAACTTGTGGGTTCCTTATAAAGCCTCAGGGTTCCAACCCCCAGAGTTACAGGAACATCGGCTCAGAAAGCTTGCAAGAAAAAGTTCCCTTCGCACAATTTCCCTCGGGTTAAATCTCGGTCTGTGTCTGTTAGTAAATCAAATGGGTTCAAGGACACTCCTGTGAAAACCTCTCAGCCTCCAAAGCTGGGTGGCTGCATCCAAACTGCTTATCTGGAGCTGGTACTGGAACATCCTCACTCCACAAGTGTGGGGCCCTTTGGTGAGAGCACTTGCTGGCTGCCCTGGGGTAAGGGCTGGCTGTCCCCCTGCCAGCACCATGAGCTGGTAACTAACACTTGAGCTTTGAGTTTAAATACCTTACAACACTCAGGCATGGCTGCTGGAGAATGGTGTGGGGACAGACAGGGTATTCCTGGAGCCCAGGGCCATTCATTCCAGAAACAAGTATCTTGTGGCAAACACCCAAAGCAGCATCTGCTGTTCACAGAGACATGTAGCAGGGTTCCTCACATCTCCATCATTCCCATAGCTATTGCTGATCCAACAGGATTTACCTTATAAACACAGGCAACTAGAGTGAAATCCTGGGCACCCCGAACTCCTTTTCCCTGACCTCCCTCTTTGAGGTTCCCAATATGCCCACATTTGCCTTATCCTTTGTAAAGAGAGCTCAGCCCTGCTTTAACCCCATCACATTCACTGGATATGTCTCTCTGTCTCTGTAGTGAACTGTGTGTTTCTGGAAGACATTCTCCTGTTCAAATTCAATATTTCTGATATTTTCACAGCTCCTCCTTCAGCCCTTTCTATCAGAACAAATGTACCATTTTGCTAGAAAACTTTACTACAGCAGTCATTGCTTAGAGGGCGTTTGAGGTCAAAGCTGAGTAGACCTCAAGTGCCTCACCAGACAACTGTGCAGAAATAAATTTCAATTTCAAAGATTCATTCAATTCATTTATTCCTTGAGCTGACACTGTTCACAAGTGTGAGCCATATCACACTCGTGTGTCAAGCCATATCACAGACTACATGGTTAGGATTTAATTATCTTCACTATATATTAGATGTACTGTATACAGTGTGCTGGAGAGTCAAGACTTAGAAAGATTTAAACACAAACAAAATGTATGTGGTTGAGGAGAAAGCCTTGAGGAATTCTCCAGTCCTATCCTGACTGTCAGGAGTGTTTTGTGCTAGGTAGTATTTTAGGACATGTTTTCATGATCTGCTTTACCTGATCTCAATCAGCATCATCAAGAAAAGGCAGCACCATCCAGACTTCTTCTCTGGCCTCTAGCTGCACCACCACTCTGTTGTGGTGGCACTGGGATTAATTTGGCAGTGGCATGAACTGGAGCAAAGAAAGGATTTAGCTTGCACAGTTGCACAAAGGCTAATGCCACTACAAGGGAGAGAGAGCCACTGGGCTACTCAGCTAGGGATTTGGGGGAACAGGCAATGATCCTGCCTATTCTGGTAGAAGTTGCTCTTCCATGGGGTTAGACTGTCAGTGAAATTACAGCCACAGGACAGGGACCCTTCCTTCTCTGTGTCATCAGACAATTCAGGCACTGTGCAGTGTCTTCTCGCTTGGATCACAATGATTTATACAGTAAAATCCCACAAGTTTAATCAATTAAAAGGTGGTGGTTTTAGCCTGCCTGAGGGAAATGATGAGTTGGGAGGGTGATAGCTACTTTAGTTTAAGAGATAAGAGCTGAGACCTGGCAGTAGCAGGTCAGTAGCAGGCCAGTCCTCCCTTGGCAGGGAAGGCTTAGTGCTGCCTTGTGTAAGATTGCGGTCACAAGAGGAATCTTTTAGCAGCTCAAAAGCAGCACCACAGTGCCTGCACGGAATGTGTGCCCACGGTGTAACAGTAGAGGTGGCCCTGTTGGTTGGCAAACAGTGCTGCTCCCTGAGGAGAATTTCCTCTTGAAGGTTGACAATTGCCAATGCAAATTAGAGCTGCCTGCAGTTTTAGGAGTACAAGGACAAACTTTTTGTCATGTCTTCACCAGAAATCAAGTCACACGAAACATGATTTGCCACTGAGACATGTTGAATGTCTGGGCTTCACAATGTCCCTGAAATGAGCACAAGCAACTCAGGAGGATAAGGTGCCGTCAGCTAAGCTCTGCTCCTGCCTGATCTTCAAGGACTGGAGGTCTCGGTGGCATTGGAATTAAAGAACTGATCTGTCCTTGATAACATAATACCTTAGCATCTGCCTTCCCTTTCCTGCTAAATGATGGTTGCTGTAGGCACACACTCTTGCAAAAAACTTCCAGATATCAAGGGGAAAAAATGTCCAACAATGACACAAACAACTATAGTAGGCATTTAAACAGCTAGGAGGATACAAGCTAGATGTGGCCTTCATGATATTTGCTATTAAACTAGATTACTGAGCAAAAGCCTTGAAGAACCTGTGGGCACTTAAGTGGATCCAAATAATAGTAAATGCAGGTTAATTAAAAATGCAGTTAAACTCTGAAGTGCAGAGCAAATGGATTACCATGTGCACTGTGTGCAGGTGGCTGCTGTCCATTTTAGTGCAAGGGGAAGGACCTGTGCTCAGCTGGGGCACCCAGGATACCACCCCGTGGCCCCACTGGCCCTATGCATGAGTGGGAAGTGCAAGAATGAGAACATTTCTTGTGCAAATTGCAAGCAGCAATACTAAAGCAAGAGGCAGGAGTGTTCCTCTTTAAGGTCAACTGAAAAGCCTGGCAGCATGAGGGTGAATGAGGTCAGACTCCTGCTTCAGAAAGGCTGCTGGGGAGGGACTGACTGTGATTCACTTCAGGAGGGTGTTGGTTGACAATAAGGAGGAGGCTGGCAGCCTTTGCTTCCCACCATGCTCACTGGTGCAGTGTTGGCAGTCGCAGGGCACAGAGAAGAGGGAAATGAAGAGATTGGTGTGGCTGCAAAAGGAGGGGGGAATCAAAGCTTCTTCCTTTCCCTCCTCTGCTTCTGGTCCCTCAGTTTGACCGTGTGTTCTGTTGTGTTTCTTGGTGTTTGTTTTCCTTAGAGGTTCACCTGCAAGGACAGACCTCTGTGAAGAGAATCCCTCCACCGTGTGCCAAAAAGAACTCCTGCTCTGCTAGAGATCCTGAGCAACATCAACTGGCAGGCCAGGCCTGCTCTCCCTGCTCTCCCTGCCATCCCCACCATCCCTGTATTGGTGCTACCTGGGGGTGCCATGGGTGCCCCAGGGACAGGTGGCTGCTCCTCATCCTTTCTGCTCACACCATCAGAGTAGTAATAGGTTTTACAAGTAACTTCATGAACCAAGTCATGGAACCATTTCTGTCATCTCAGGTGCATTTGCCTCACAGGATGGCAGCATTTGATATCTCAAAAGATATAGAACATTTTGTTGTAAGCAAAAGAAAAGTAGAGAAGATTGATGATGGTATGAGGGAGGCTGGAAATGAGCTCAAAACCATAGACAAGGCATAAGTCTAAATAATCAGATGAGTGAGGAGGGTTATAGTGTACAAGTGAAGAGTCATTAAGTCATGTTTCAAGCTTGTACCATAAAATGATCTATAACTATTTCCCAGAAGGTGATTAGTTTGCATAATTCGGAAGTTTTATGAATGGTGTTCATTGGAACTCAATGAATAATTTTTTTTTGTGTTTCATTGGCAAATTTGGAAAGTCAAGAGGACTCATTTCAGTCAGACTGAAAGGAAAAAATTTGATTCTTTTGTGAATTGAGATGTAAACCAGTAATAATTTGGAGGCTTCAAAACAGACATTTAATCCTAAAAAAAATTAAGGCCTGATTTTGATTGTGGCTATTTAAATATTGTTGAATATTTTAAAAGAGAGGGATTTTTGAAAGAAAAATTAAATAATTTAATTTGAAAAAACATTGAGAATTATTTAATTTGAAATTCTGAATTTTTTTCCTTGATATTAAAGAATTATGATTGTACTGGCCAAGATCCTGAAGTGTATTACTATCTCCTGTGCTAAACTTTTGGCTGCAGAAGTTTATTTCAAAAACAAAAGCCCCATTCCAAGGCTTGACAGTATATTGGGCAAATCCAAATTTCTCAAGACTCCAGAGCCTGCAGCTCCATGTGTCTCTAGCTCCTCAGTGGCCCAGGGACTTCAACAAAACACTAATCAGTCACTGCCAAGTCACAGACAGAAATTATAGCTGCATCCTCTCCAGAGCCTGCTTTTGCCAGCTCAGTGCATTACGACTTAGTATGCAATCTACCATTAAATAGCTTGCAAATGAAATTACTCTGTTTCAGGATGCAGCATTAAAAGAGCAACAAGAAAAGTGCTCTTACAGAGCATTAGTAGTTAAACCCCTTCAAGGCAAGAATGGGCAGTGCTGTAGTTCAGTAGCTGAAGGAATGGTACTGAAGGGGGACTGAGTCCTGCTTCACCCGTGTAGCCCAAAGCCCTTGGTACAGAGATACCAGGTATTTTCACTGAATCTTGACCTCTGGCAATAACCCAACACAGGCTGATACATGAGGCATGCAGTATTGCAGCAACATCCCTTACAAGGCTGTGGCAGCAAAATTTGTTGATGTGCTTAGGTCCTTAGAGTAATGAGAACTAGACAGTCTGCTTTCTTCTAAAAGACATCAGTTAGTTGCTGACATTTGAAACTCACAAAAAGTGGGTTAATACAATGGCCATTTGAATGAGCAAACATAGCAAAAAACCTTAGGAAGTGAAACTTTCTCAAGAAAGCTTTGCTTAACTGCAGTTCCTCTTGCTGAAAAAGGTTCCCTTCACCTTTTTCTCATTTCACCCATTATTGGTTCTAGATAGAAAAAAGAAAAATTTTTGCCAGTATGTAAGACACTGCTGGGTGGCTTTTTTTGAAAAAGAGCTAATAATTAAAAAAAAAAAAAAATTGTTGGGGACTTTAAAAAGTTTTATGAAAATAGGTTCATGCATTTCCTAAAAAACATTTCTTCAAAATTGTAGAATTCAAAACATTTCTTCCTATTTTGCTTAGAGTTTGATTTTTATTGGATCCCATCCAACACGTTTGTTTTCTTTGTATGTACCAGATATAATCTCACTGATACAGAAAAAATAATTCCCCAAGTGGAGTGTTACCCACAAGCCCATCCTTCTTTTTATATACCCTCTTACTGATTTTGCAGCCTTTTTTCATAATCTCTTTCCCCTCTAGGAACACATTTGCAAACTTCCTTGATTTTCCCCTTCATCCCTAGTACACAGGCCAACAAAGCTGTTCACTGTCATATGTTCTAGTATGTTATCCCTGTGGCCAAAACATTAAGAATTCTTTTGGAGGATGGATTTGAATTTTAAAATGTAGTTTTTCCTCGCTGAGTTTTCAGGTATGATAGCAGGAGGAACCAGCTAGAGCTGTGAAGAAGCACTTAAGTCGAATGCTCAGTGCAGTCAGAGGCTTTATAGCAGGCATTAATCAGTGCTCAACTTAAATAACCAGGAGAGCAAGCTGGCCACACACATTCAACTTAATATCCTATGAGTTGCTATGATGTGACTGTCTAAGAATATGAGAAAGATAAAGTTTGTAGGGAGCACTAATGTCTGTCAGCAAAGAGGTAGAGTAAGAAGGAGCTTCTGAGCAGAGCTTCTGAGTAGAGGCTTGTCAGCTATTTCAAACTTCACTTTGGCTAATGAAAGACTTCAGCCTCCCCTTGCACATCTGGTCTTTCAGACATTTCAGGGGTTTGTTTTTGTACTTAGCCCTGGTAGGCACTTAGGGAAAGGGCAATTGCTAAGTCCTAGAAATGTGGTTTCAAACACTTCATAAACTAGGGAAGACAAAGGGAGTTTGAGTTATCCCTAATCCGAGAGCAAGGCTTTGTACATGAGATCAGATTCTGTGGTGAAGAGTGGGTTGAACAACAAATCCTGCAGCTAATACATTTTGGAAGGTATAGGACCTGCTTTTAGTTTGCTGACTCACCTGATTCCAGCAATAAAGGCACTGCTTGGCTCTAGTGTTCCATTTGCAGAGCCGTCTGCCTTATGGAGTGACAATTTTTTTGTAACTGCTATACTTCAAAACCAGAAAGATTCTTGCAAAGTCTGGGATTTGTTCTACAATCCTCTGCTAGAAATTCTGTATCTTTGTTTTCCAGAGCCCCCAGCCTAGGATTTAATAACTATTCTAATGGCAACTCATAATCCTTGCATACATCACTGTAAACTTTCAGTAACATGTGGTGTCATGACCAAAGGCAAACAGATTGAATATTAAAGTTCCTTACATCAGGGCATCAACCCTACAGATCTTAGACATAATTCCCAGAAATACATTCTTGTACAAGCCCTGAATAAACAATCTGTGATAAAGCCACTATTCATTTTATGCTTTTTGTAAATAAAACTGCAAGGAAAGAGGCAAGGAGAAGCTGTCTGAAACAGAAAGGCAAGGCAAGGTTTATAGCAAGGAGGGATTCTGAAATGGTTCCCATCCCTCAGTGCTGTGTTTCCACATCACCTTGCTCTGTCATGCAAAATTTAAAGAGCATTATTGACAGGAATGGAGGTGGTGCATTATCTGGTCTTCACTAAAATGTTTTGTCACTCATAAGAGGCTTCTGGGGAGGTTTTGTCTGGAAGTATATTTCGCTCAGCCTAACAGTGACATCTGAAAGCTAAAAAGCTACATATACCCTTCACCGATCCAGGTACTCATATTTCTGCCAAAACATCCTTTCCCCCCATTGGTATTCCCATTTCCCTATCTCCATCTCATCACAAGCCCTCTGAAATTTCCATGTAGAAGCTGTTTCCCTAAGATGTCCAAGGCTTGTGGCCTGTGTTCCCAAACTTCGTGTGCCCCTGGGAAGAGATGCATACTGTGCTGTAGTTCTGAGATCTAATCCCTGCAAAGGCAAATCGGACAAAATATGGATGTGGCCAAACAAGAAGCCTTAGCTCAGGATTCCCATACACCTCAACTGCTGAAACAGTATCTGCTGGCCTTGACAAATGTTGGCTCACTGCTGCGTATTCCAAATGTTAGTGTAAATCTGTCAGTTTGAACACCTTGTAATTCTCTTTGTGCCTGTCCAGTGACTTCTGCCTTCTGCTACATTACTGAATTCTCCCTTAATTTAATTTAATTTACTTTACTTTCATTTTCTAGCCCATCCCATTCTAACTATCAGCTCACATCCACTCTTCAGAAATGGCCTCCAGACTTTGGCAAATAAAGCTGATCTTCATTACTCGTCAATAATTAGAGAAGTACTTTAGAATCTGCTCCACGTGCTTCCTTGGATGAACTTCACACTGTGAGCTTAGGAAAATGCCTTTCTTTGTTAGGTCTCTTTCAAACATCTGGATTCTCCATATGTCAACTGAGCTGGAGCACTATCTCCTTTATGTAAACTTCATTGAGTCCTTTGCTTTATAAAGGTTTAATTCTAGGTTTTCCAGGAGTCCTGCTTTGATCTTAATCATTTGAAATGCCATAATTTTCTTTCTTGGTTGGTTTTTTTTTGTTGTTGTTGTTTTTTTTTTTGTTTTTTTTGGTTTTTTTTTTTTGTTTTTTTGGTTTTTTTTTTTTTGTTTTGTTTTGTTTTGTTTTTTTTTTTTTTACATCAGGGACTTCATTAACCCTGTGTAAACTGGAATTAAGCCCTTAATTATGCTCCTCATCTGTACCCTTTAAAAATATTTATTACCCATCTCATTTTTGATTAGAACATCATTTCTCACATGTTTTCAGCAAGACTTTATGATTTATTCTTGTGTCCCTCACTAAATTCAAACTGCTGCACTTTCAGAGCCAGAGACTCAGAAATATGTCTATCTTTTGCTGTTTTTCCTTTTTGCAGTGCTTTAAGAAATAAAGGAAAGTGGAAGTAAAACATTTCTCCAGTATTTCTCCAGTCATGGGGTACACTTAATGGCTTAATTTTAGACTTGGGGGATTCCTTTGGTTCTTCTCTGCTTATTCATGAAAAGAGACTAGCTTTCAATGTCTGCTTTGGGGTGAAGATATCTGCTTTATTCTGTGCTCAATCCCAAGTGATTGGTCTAGAAACAACAAATATGTGGAGCTCTGCTTTGGAAAACTCCTTCCAGTAAAGGAAAGTCATTAAACATCTGCCAAGACATTTATGGTCTCTTAAAATTTGTCCTAAAATCTTTCCCTTGCCACAACCCCCTAAAGGAAACTGGAGAAGAATAAGGAAGTCGGTGAAGACCTTTTGCCTGTGTTGTTTCTAAGCCTTGTGTCTCTATTTCCTCTTACTTCTGTCTGTATCTCTTTCCATACATCTCAGACCTTACATTCTGACAGTAAGCTGCAGGGGGATAGGGTGGGGGCAATACATTCACACAGGCCTGGTTGCTACTGGGATATAGGTGGCTTCTGACAAATAACAGGTAGCAAAGCCAGCCAGGTAAGGGCTAGAATGCAGACACCCAAGGCTAAATGAGAACTGGTAGCACGAAAAGTTGGGAAGAAATTTGCCCTCTGTGTTAGATAATTATAGATGCTGTGTGTATCAGAAAAGCTTGGATATAATTAACTTTACAGTAGGGGAAACAAAGCCTAGCTTCCAGAAAAGAAATACCAACTATTGTATCACAAAGAAAAAGGACAGTCACACATCCACCCCCATCTCAAATCTTTTTGGACAATCTGCTGGTCATCAGAAGTGCACAGGAAGACCAACCCTGTGTGCCCTAAGAAGTAGTGGAAAGAGAATTGCTCAGCTAGTGCTGTCCTCACCTCTTCTGAGGCTGGATTGAGGGCACAGGCTTAGGACTGGAGAGCAGCATTTACAGAACCAGGTTAGAAGCTGAAACAAAGGCAGTAATTCTGAGACACTTAAAAATCAGTAGTTTTGTGATGTGAATTGTGGTTCCTTCAGGAACTAAGCCTGATCCACCAAACTTGGTTACATCTAGGTCTTTACTTACACTAACCAGGTTTTAGTCCTTTAATGGTAATGAAACAGTATTTTTCCAGTCACTCTGTTATTTCCTTTTCTCTTTACCTCTTGTTTTGAAGATTTTTTTCTTCAGCCATACCATCTGAGGTATGGATTTTTTCAAATGACAGTGCATTTCAAAACCCCAATAGGTTTGTGGCAAACTAACATGGTAAAAACGTGAACTGTTGAACATAATAAGACATGATCTCACATTAGCAAAATATTCTGAAACCAGATACTTATGCAAATTATAAGAATTTCTTCTCCCCGTTACATCTCAAGCAATTTGCCAAGCAAGTTCCTGTCATAGAAGAAAAAAACATGGGCAGCATGAGACAGGCTTAAAAGTGTGAAAATAATTTTGTGAATAATAACATTTTGCAATGGGAATTCTGACAGAGTATCAGCAGGAAGGTTTGTCCTAACAAGTGTTAATGAAGAAAAGCAGATCACTAGAATGCAAGTGACTAACTCAAAATGAGAAAGAAACTTAATGAGAAGCCTAGTTATTTAACTTCCTAGCAATCTGAGTAATCACAGTAGTGTAGTCCAGTGTAAAACTGCATGGCCCTCCCTCAGCTAAGTTCAAAGAGGTTGTGAAGCCCAAACCACTCCTAAGCTGAACCCTTTGTTTGAGGCTCTGCAGCTTAGCACTGCAAAGCCCTCAGTCCTCTCCCGTGCTCTGACACTTTGCTGTGGTAGCATATGTAAAGTATAAAGATTTCCTGTGACATGGGAATTATTATCACCCCTAAGAACAAAGAGCACTATAGTCTAAGTATGTGCATTAAAGGAAAGAAGAATATAATATTGATCTTTTGGAGCACAAAGCACAAACTTTTAGAAACAGCCTGAGGAAATACCTCACTTAAAGACCTGAATCTCAAAGTCACAATTAGGGCTCTTCTTTCAGCCATTTCCTTGCCTGGCCACTAGGCCATGTGTAAGGTTCCATTTATGGGAAACGGTGAAAGACGAAGAGTTCCCAAGATAAAACAGTCAGGGCAGGAAGATACCAGACTACACAGACAAGAAGCTGCAGTAACTAGGTAAGATAGGTCCTGTGCCCACAAAGCATGGCCTGTATTTTTCATGTGATATATTCAGGGAAGGTGGGGCAAGCAGAAGTCCAAGACTCTTGACCAGCTGAAGAGTAGTTAGATAAGGGATACAGAAGAGAGAAAAGCTGTCTTCAGAGATTCTTGTGGATTTTATTTTAGTGGGAAACTCATTCTGTTACCAATACTGTGTTCCATGCTGTAACTGAGCTGGGAAGGATGGGAGCAGTGAAAGTGAGATCTTATTTGGAACAAGATGTCTTTTACTGCATGATCTATCTGCTATCTGCATACATTAACTCAAGATCCAAAGTCTGATTAGGAAGGGTAGAAGGCACCATGGCAAGGTAGTCTCTATCCATTGGAAGAGATAACCCAAGGCAGCCTGGGCTCACTTCAGGCTGCCCTATCTGCAAAGACAGAGACAACTTCAAGAGATTCCACAGGGAGACATGGTGTGCTTAACTTAGAAGAGTAATTGTCATAAAACAAGGCTTTTAAGGAGGAACAAGGGTAAAAAGGAAAAAGTAATGGATCTGAAAAGGCACCCTGAGAACAAAACATCCAGGAAACAAGATGAGTACTGCTGGAAACAAAGCTTGCTAGAGCAATCTCAAACAGGAGAGAGAGGAGTGCCAGAGCCCTGCCTCTCACTCTAGCAGTGCAAGATCCTGTGGATATGTGTGGCATTAGCACTGAGTTTTACATGGCAATCTTTCGCCAGTGTTTAGTGGCTAATCGCACCATCAGTTTGCAGTCCCAATCAATCATCAGGAGATGACACTATGGTTGATGAAGCTCAAATGCATCATTTGTTTAACTGCATGCAAAACCCAAGCTCAAAAGATAGAAAAGGACAGATAATTTAGTTACTACTCTGGATATGAAAATGTCAGGCATAACTTGGTAATTTCATGCCATAAATCTCACTGATAGTCTGGTACATGATATTGCAATAGCATTTATTTTATATTACATTTAATATTAAAATTGATTTAAGCTTGTCTACCCATTAATACAGTATGTGCCTGTCTCATTATTAGGGTGCAGTTCTTAATTTTCCCATAGCAGTATTTATATTTATCATCAGTTCTGTTTTGAATGCTGGTAAGATTAAAATGACTGTGAATCTGTCATTACAAACAAATATTGCATAACCTAGGTATGGAAGCAGTAAACTTATTTATATCATTAGGTATTTATGTGATTTCAAGACTAAGTATTTATCCTGGATCTTTGTATTGGATGGGCTAGTGTTCAAGAAGTAATGCTGTTAGTTTTTCTAGGTCACAGTGCAAAAGCAGGTCTTTGCAATCTACTAGATCTACATATATAAATGATCAAGCACCTTCTAAAAGAACTTCTCAAAGTGCGGGTAAGAAAAAGAATGTCAACCTTCTGAATAACTGAAGTGAACCTTCATTTTTATGGAATTCTTTAGGCAATGATTCATGGATATGACAGGCTATCACATAAAAAAGCAAAACAATTTTCAGAGCTTACATGACTTTTAAAAGGCCAATGAGCAAAAACTATTTCACTGAGATTTGAAATGATGCAGGTGCTCTAAGCAGAGATAGCAATAATCAAAGCTCCTGCAGTGTTTTTCATCTGTTGATATAAAGGTAGTTAGGCAGTAAAGTCTGTAGGTAGCAAAATTCTGTACAGATGTGAAAGTCATTAGCTATAAACCTAGATAATTTTTTCTTGGAAACACGAAAGCTTAAAGAGGCGGGTTATGATTCAAGTCACATTGCTGATACAAAAAGATTAAGTAATTGCAAGTGTAATCAGTATTTTGAAGGGGGTAGCAATTTTTAAACATGAAAAGCACTAACATTAAAGCAAGCAAAGAAATTGGGGGTGGAGGCAAGTCCTCCATAAAAAAGCTAGCTTGCAGTGATTCACTGTGCCACATTAGGCAGAAGTACAGATCTCTGAATGTTGTCCTGGTAGGAAATATCTGATGATTGCTAAAATATTAAGTGCTGTGATTCTGCAAGCTGTCACCACCAAGGGGCCTGAACTGCTCTAATGATGATTACCTTTCCTCCCACCATTCTTAAAGCAGAATGGACGGCAGTTTCAGATTGAATATATATTTTCCATCTGCTGAATAGTTGTTTTTGACATGCTGTTTGAGGTTAACTGTGCACGTACTAATCAAACCCACTACTTCCTTTCTCGTAAAACCAAAACAAAGCTTCATACTACTCTCAGGTACAGCATCTGGGATCAAAGCTATATATACACACTGGCTCTGTGTGGTTTCAAACATTTCGAAGATTCAGTATCCTGAAAGGTGTCACCTCTTTTCCAGTCCTGAGAGTTCCAGTTTGTCTTAAAGTCTGAAGGCATCAGACACCTTCAGCCCCTTCAGCATCTGTCCCAGCACAGGAATGCTCTCAATATTGGTCACCGTGGGCTTTCTCTGCACAGCCACTGCCACTGCTGAAGGTGGGTAGATGAAGGAGTCAAGGTATCCGGAGGTGTCGACTTGTTTTCAGTTTCATGTTCTTGCAGGAGACAGACTTGGTACAACAGGGAGAGGAAGGTGACATAGGACTGATGGGAGCAAGGTCTTGGGGCACTGCAAGGTGTCTGGAAAACCAGACACAGATTTCAGAGCAATACTACCTGTAGGGACACTGGGCAGCATTCAGAGTAGCTCAGGCAGGAAAAAAAGATCTTGAAAAACTAGGCCTTGCAAGTGAAGTTGTGACAGCCGATAACATGGGTATAGAGGTTTGAATGGATGGAGAAATTCTGCTCTTTATCTGGAATTCTTGTGTGCAGAACTGAAGAACATAAGCCCTGCCTCAAAATGGACTGATATAAAATGAGATTGAAAAAATAATACTGAGTCTTCACAGCTTACTAGAGCAAAAGACAGTGCCTTCCCATCATGTGTCAGTATAGAATACAGAAGTTGCAAAAAGCTGTCAGTGGGGCTGTACATGGCACAGTAATTTCCCCTGAAGATTTTTTTTGGCAGTCTGTTTATCAGGCTTTGCTGCATGCTGCTATATTGGCTCGGGGTATATACTGTTGCTATACTGTGGCTTGGAAGTAGCTAGTTAAAAATAAGGAGAAAAAAGATCAGAAACAAACATATGCAAACAGATTTTCTGTTCAGTTTTACCTTAATAGTTCTGTTCCATGTTCCATACAGGACGTCAACTTTTTTGTTCCTAAATGTAAACATGTTTATTTCTACCAGGCAGAAATTGTGGTTTAAAAGCCTGATTTTAAATTTCAAATTTCAGCCTTACCATCTATAGTCTACTTTTTTGGTTTTTCTTATGTATATTAAAAAGTTTGTGTTGAGGGAAACGGAAGCATGCAGGTCATTCATTGCTCAGTTAAGTGGGCCAAGTAACCTACTATTTAAGCAACAAGTAATTGCTGAGATTTATAATATCATTTTTAGTAATCAAAGCATTTCTTGAGCTTTTTAAAGAATATTAATGCAGTGCTAACATGAATTGTGGTCTTGGAATCCTTTCTTTGAAAGCAGCTTTTCTAGGAATCCCCCATGGATAATAGGAGGTGGCAGGAGTCCCTTCCTACTGTGCAGGTTTGAAGCAAATGACTTGGGATCCTTTCTTGACAGTTCACTTACCATCACACTCTTTACTTCCTTACAGTAATGGAAGTGACTCAGCCAGCAATGGTTCTGGCCAACAGGCAAGGAGTTGCCAGCTTGGTGTGTAAATACAAGAACATTGGGAATGCAAAGGAAATTCGAGTGACTTTGCTTAAACAGACTGGTGATGGCTTCACAGAAATTTGCGCTTCATCGTACACCACGGAGTTTAAAACATTCTTTGTGGAAGAGATCATTCAGTGCCATGTTACCCCTGGCCAAAACAATGTGACCCTCACCCTGGCTGGTCTGCAAGCAAATGACACCGGGCTTTATGTTTGCAAGATGGAGCGGATGTACCCCCCACCCTATTTTATGAACAAGGGAAATGGGACACATCTCTATGTCATTGGTAAGCCAAGCAGGTTTACAGTACTGTGATATTTCCAAATTAAGGGAGTTGCTATTACCTCTCAAAGGTTTTCAGAGTTCTGTTTGTAAGAAGTGAGGGTAAATACTGGTTTGAGCACTAAAAATCTTGATTAGCTGTTATTTCTTTCAGGTCTCCCTGCACACACCCAAAGCAAGCATAGCCATAGCCATGCAGTGTATTTAGCAGCTTAGGGATTTTTGATGGCATAATCAACACCATCAGTGTTGATCATGTGTGTCTAGGCAGTTAGATACAGAAGTGCAAAACTAAAAAAGTAAGGTGTATATGCTCTTCTACAGATAAAGACTCTTTTCATTGGAGCTTGAGTGGGCAGTGACTCAGAGCTCAGTCCTGGTGGTATCCTGGGATAACACATGCTAGAGGAAAGCTGTGTAGAGGCTGATTTACAGACTCTAGGGCCATCCTTATGAGGCTCATGTGTGACATGACTTGTGTGGTATCATATGTTTTAGATCCAGAACCTTGTCCAGACACTGCCATATATCTCTGGGTATTAGGAGCTACTGCCTCAGGATTTTTTCTTTACAGTATCATCATCTCAGCTGTTCTTGCAGGCAAAGCGGTAAGTCCCATCAACTCAGCCTCCTTCTGCTAATAATATCCCTTTGTGTGATGAGGACAAGGAGAAAGAAATGAGAACAGGGAAGAACACTGGGAACAAACCCAGTGGGATGCTCCATTTTACTAGTGCAATGCTATTACAGAAATGCAAAATAAGAGAACTTGATGGAGCTGCCACTTATATTTGTTTATGACTCATTGATGTTGCCAGTGTACTAGAAAGCACTCAGCTTCCATCAGCTGGACTGAGCCTTGGCTTAGGTCTGGATGCTTAAAACCAGGCAAAGTCCTGGATGCTTCTGTGATTGAAGGCAACAGTCTTCATGTGTACTATGATTTCACAAATGATTCACACAAAATCCCAGGATTTGTTTTTTTCCTTTTCTCACCATTCACCTCTGAAAAGCAAATTTAAGCAGGCTACTCCATGGATGGGGGAAGTGTAACTTAAAGCATTTTTAATTTCACAGCTAGAAATGTCTGCACAAAAGCATGCAAAATGTAAGCCTGCATTGCCTTTTTCCACAGGGGTCTGCAGTACTCATAGTCTGTTAGAAATGAAACTGAGCTTGAAACCAAACAATATCTCTGTCCCATATTTTTCAATCAGTCCTTGTCCCTAGAAGTTAAATGAAATTGTCTGGTGTGAACACTTCTAGCTTTGAACCAACACTGAACTCTGAAGCAGGAGCACCTTCAAAGTGCTAATGAATGGCAGGACTGGTTTTTTTAATATAAATATCCCTTGTACATCCTGATCCTCCCTGAAATGGTCTCAACAGATCTTCTATAAAGAGGCAGAGAAAGGTGTCTAGAATACATTCTACTCAGTAAAGGCAGAATATCCATCGGTGTCTCTAAAATGTGCTGATTAATGATTATGCTGTGATCACTTGTTTATTTTACTTTCTTCCCGTATTTTACAGATAAAGAGAAGACGATGTCTCACTACAGGAGTCTATGTGAAAATGCCTTCTGAGAAGCTAGAGAAAAAAGTGATTCCATTCCACATCACCGTTAACTGTAACCAGGAAAGAGAGAAACCATTTCCTAGCTGGGATGGAGAGTCTGCTAACTCATTTCAGTTAAAGAAATAAAAGTAATTGTCTTTTTACAAAAGGTGTGCAGGAAGGTGAGAGAATAGCCTTTGTAACTTCTATGGTTTGGAGGAGAATAAATAGTATAAGCATTTGTATTTGAAGATTAACCCTGTCACATAGAAATGGCTACATTAGGCCATTGACTTTTTTGAGATGTATTGTACCAATATGTAATATATATGTGTGTATAGCATTAAGAGCTATTGCTGTTGCAGTTGAGCATCTTACTGTCAAATTTCATCATGCCTACTGATCAACTGAAATCCAAACACTATTATGACAGAGGCTTGTGTGTCATACAAGGGGGAAGGCTGACCCACAGGTCTGGGGGGCAGAGGTAGGAGAGCACACTAATGTACAAAGGAATGTTAACTTTTTTTCCTGCATTGGTATTTATTGGTTCCATTTCTGGCATTAGTGCTCTGCACTTCCACAGAGGTCTCCCCGTAGGCTGGCACTGATGACACTGCTGCTCTAGAAGACTGATCTTAGCTCTCTTCAGTGGCATTGTGTCCCAGAAGTGCTGTGATGGAGCTGACTGATGGTCTCTGAGCCAGTGCTGACAGTTTGGTTGGAGAAAAGGCTCCAGCAGGAGCCATCTTAGGCTGTGATGGGAGAATGTTCCAGCTCTGCTGGGGCCTTGTGTTTTATAAATGCTAAATTAGCATCTATCCAAAAGGCAGAAGTATGTTGCTGTGTTTAACGAAGTCTATTTTCCATGAAAATACTGACAGTGTATAATCTTGTTTATTAGTTATGTACCATTCAATAAAAACCTTGAAGCTTTGCCCAAATTCAAGTTCATTTCTTGTTCACCTTTCTCAGAAGAAACAGGAAGTGGCTACATGTTAGAAAGCAGTGAAGACAACATGAACCTTTCCTCTCTGACCCTGTGTTTTGCCCTTCAGAGACAGCCATGCCATGCTCATGCCAACACTTCTGTTCTCAGCTCTCCTCCTCAGCCGGCCACCATTACAATCTGTCAATTCTTCTATTTGTCTAGCTACAGCTGCTGTGATGTGCTTCAGAGACACTACCAATCAAGTTTTCACTTCCAGCAGAGTTACTTGCAGAAGGTAGCTGTAATGCCTTTGACAGCACCTCCTGTACATGTTTAAACAAAAAACTTGTCCTAGTTTCAAATCCTGTTTTCTTTGCACCACTTTGACACTCTCACTCACTAAATGCTAGTCAACACACAAAGCTGCTGAAGCTTAAAACAATTTCAGCATTCTCAGCTACTATCTATTAATATGACTCTTTGTTATCAAAATTTCACCTTGCAACACTGGCAGCATGTGTCTCTGTTTCACAGCTGTGAATCCATCTTGGCTTCACAGCTGTGAAGCCAAACCCCAGAGCTCTTTATTCCATGTTCTTGCAGTGGCAGCAGCTCCCAGAACACCAAATCTCATAGCTCTTCTAGGCTGCTTTCCCCCTCCTGCCCATTTATCTGGCACCACTCCAACTGTGCAAAGACACATTCACATTATCAATTTGCCAGTGTTTGCAGGTGCTAACTGCTCTCTCAGTGTTGATATACAAGTGTGCTGCATTAAGTAAAAGCAGCCTCTGATGACATATCCTTTTTTTGAAGGTATTTTAGTATTCTGACATTAGTCTGGTACTTTTCCATAATTTTTCACTACCCAGTGTTTTAGGGATAAAAAATGATAAAAGATCACATATCTGTTGTCACTGCATGAATAATTACCCAGGGCAATTTTTTCCACCACTGCAAGAAGTGAATCATATGTCTGACTCCTAATCAGGAATCAATTGTTTCTTTTTCCTTTTCTTGGCAATTCCTCTTAAGCAATCTAAAAGCAGTTCAAATACATTATTTTCTAAGTTTATCTTTCCTGGGTGAAGAGATGTTTTGGATCTGTATCCACAACCTCATGATATCTGGCCACAGCTGGCAGTGAATCTGTATCACCATAGAGACTGTGTATATTCCAATTCACCTCCATTTCTGGCCACTAAGTTGACCATAACTAGGCCTTCTACATCCACATGGACAATTTCCTCTTGGTACACCCACATTTCCTTGAGATATTCAGCCTGTAACCACCAGTGAAGAATTCTGCCATAAATAAGCAACAGGTTACTAAAATAGCTGAATAGTGAAGGTTATGGGAGAACAGAACAGAAACAATAATCTCACATATGGTAATAGCAATATTTTGTATTCGCCTCCTGCACTTAAATAATTCTTGGCATGATGTTGATTAATTATCTTATTAGAAATTACTTTGCCCAAATTCTCTGTCTGTTCTGAACTGCTCTTCATCCTCAGTGGTTACTTTTTCCAACCTTCTCTTGTTTCTGCAGTGCTTAATTTTCTTTGGCTTTCCTTACCACTGTAGGAGCCTTTTCTGATCTAAATGTTATATAATGCTTTATGAGTTTTTGCTCTAAGCCAGGTTCCCCTTTTGAACTTTCTGGCAGCATAGTATGTGCACTCGAATCAGCAGATGTAGCAGTGAAGACCAAAGTGAGATTTCAGTTTAGATTTTATTGACAATTATATTCTCATCATTTATATGTGGCCCTACAGAGATGAGTGGAGGCTATGTACTCGCAGAGATGATATTTATACCTACCTCCATATGGTCCATATAGCAGCTAGTTCTGATGAGGACAGAGCTCAGACCTCAGGGAATTTCCATTGTCCTGTGATGCCCTCCAGAACCTCGAGGTCTATGCTTTTCCCTGATACTTGGAGAGCATCTTTCACTAGCAGCACCCCAAAAAATTTTACATATACAAGTCAAGTATAGTGTTCTGTCAGATCACAGCAGTACCAAAATGAAAGGTGCAAACGCTAGGTCAGTGTACATACCAGAAAATGCAATAGAGGAAATTGTGCCTCTTTCTGGGAAGAATGTGCAAAGCAAAAGTGAAAGGATTTGGTCTCAGAACTCTGCTCATTAGAATGGGGAGTTTTAAAACACAACCAAGTATCATACCTGGACAGCCAAATTATGAGACCATACTGCTTGGTGAGGAAGAGTCAGGAAGAGTCTCTTTTGATGTGCTCTTCATCCCTTTAGAAGATCCGTCAGCCTGTTTGTGAAAAAGAGAGTGTGAGTTTCTGGCTGGATGAGTGGGAATTCACAGGTATACTTGTCTGCATCGAAGACGATGGCATATGCATACACCACTCCCAGCCCTCAATATTCTACTTTCATTTTCATCCACTTCTTTATCTGAACTATTTTTTTCCTTGTAATTTTCAATTATCAGAGTCCTATCTGATACAGAAAAACATAGGGCAGAAGTTTCCCACACAGCTACTCTATGAGTAGGCAATGAGTAGTCTATCATTTTAGGATTACAGATTCCCCACTCTTGGAAGGAATATGTGAATCTGAACTCACTACTCAGTCAGGCCTTGAGGTCTGCAGGGAAAGTTCATTAATTCTGTTTTCCACAGATACTTAATAAATTTTAAAAAAAAATTATCAAGGACTCCTAGGCTATGCAAGAGCAGATATTTTTGACCTGTTGCTATCTTTCCTAACCTCCTGACTTTTGCTCCAGACTCCCTCGGGCCTAATTTCTTTTTTTCCAATAACCAATGTTTGCATTGGCCAGGTAACTCATAACTCATTCCTGTCTTCAGTACTGACTTTGAGCTTTGCAGGTCCAAAGAGTGTATGTGTGTGAGGGGCTCAGGTGAGATTTGGAGGCAAAGTACATTGGAAGGTAAGATACAACAGGCTTCTTCCTCTCACTAGACAAAAGCTAGCGCTGGGGAGTGAGTTCTGAAAAATAAAACAGAAAATGCATGATTTTGCCTACGACAGGAACAGTCTGAACCATGACTAAAGAGCTCTACCTCTAGAAGAGGCATAAACAGGAATCAGATGATGTATGCAAGAGTTATAACATGAAATCCAAACCAAAGAAGGCTGGTGTATAGCAGATGGATTTATGCATTACTAAAACAAATTTATTGTTGACATTTGCAAACTGCATTCTTGCTTGAACATGTAAAAGTTATTTCAAGCTAGCTTCTATCACAGCTAAGCAGTGGGGCCTCTGCACATAACAGTTATTGACAAAAGATCTAAGAAACTGTGGGAAGGGGGACGTGAAAAAATTGCCCCTGAAGTCAGATAAAAACTTTTTGTTGTTTACTAGAGGGACAGAGCAAGGAAGAGTTTAGGTAAGGGACGAAACTTCACTGGGAATCATTAGTAATTGCAGCTGAGGTGACATGGCAGATGTTTCCATGAACTAAGAAATTGTTACGTACTCAAAATTTCACTATCCTTTCCTTTCTCGACTCTTCAAATGTAATTTTCTTTCTATTTCTGTAGCAAGCTGTCTTAATCACAGTCACGATTTTATATCACAATGAACATTTTTTAGTGGTTATGAGGTTACAGTTGAACAAAAAGTTCTCAGTTTCTTCATTGATGGCTGTTCTTCATTCTTTTCTGACTGCTGTTTTTAAAGAGTAGTACTTGAAAATGTTCTGTCTGATCTGCTTCATTCAGCAAAAAGCAAGACCTTGCTTTTAGGGAAAATGGAAATCCTCACATAATTATATGATGCCAATAGGTGGTAATTTTAGATGACCACATCCCATAACAACACAGGTGATAAAACTGGGAAAACTTGAAACACTGGGTAACATCTGGTTGGACTATGCAGTGCTGTGGGCAGGATTTACTGACATTCATGCTCTAGCCTGTGATGCAGCAGTTTGTGTGGAAAGCTGGAACAAGCAGCAGGGTGCTCTATTCTTCCCACACAGATCAGTGCCTGGGATGTAGGTTTTCTACAGAAAATGAATGTTAAAGTTTGGGCCAAGATTGCCACTGACATGCAAAATATAAGATTGCTGGTTTTACATAAATAAAAATATATACACTGAGCAAATACTCCATATTTCTTTCAAACTAGGAACTCAGTAGCCAGACCCCAAAGACTCTTACAGTTCAGTATATACAGGAAATAAACAAACACTGCTCTACATTAAATGGGTTATTGTTAACTTACTACACCTTAGTCTTGTTTTTAGAGTTTCTCCTTGGGAATTTGCAGCTTCCCTGAACTAGTGATGAAAGGGGCCAGCAGAAGTACTGCTTACTTTTGTGCAAACTAGAAAGTCTTCCCTCTGCAAACTAGGAAACATGAGGGGATTGATATTTACTAACTTCCACAGCACTTAGTGCTGGGCACTTGCAACACCATAAACTGTAAGAAATATTTCAAGATCCTTTCTCCCTGTGAAAATTCTCATTGGAAGTTGGGTGTCTGTTGGCCTTCAGCTGAATTCCAGATACCTCTTTCCATGTGCTGGTGTGTGGGGAAAGCCGAGTTGTTTGAAGTTCTGTAGAAGCTTTGATAAGACTTCTTTTCATCTTGCATGCTTTCAGAGTTGGCCTTCGTACCTGCTAGATAGAGCTGCTAGTTTTTGCTATTGTCATCTTTCTACTTCGTTTGAAGCCAAACAAATTGGTGATTAAAAATAGACCTTCTCCAGTGCTACAAAGGGTCTTTGGTGTACTATGGTCAAACTGATTTGCATCATACAGATTAAAAATGTATATGTAATGAGCTAGATAAAAATTGTAAAAATACTTGGTGGTGGGGAAACAAGTACCAAAAATAATCCACATTTGAAACTGTCACAAAACGTGGTATGCTAGCAGTACTTAATCAAGATCAGAAAGCAAAACAGTTCATTTCTCTGTAAGTTATCAAATCCTTCTGGTAAGTGACACTTTGGAAACATTCAACAGCTTCATAACTGGCTGACTTAATGTTTTACAGGCAGGAAAGATGGCTAGAACAGCAGTAATCAGCAGAATAAGTTGGTTTCATAGTTGAGCTCTGTGAGGTGTTAGATCGTGTGGGTAGCATTTATAAAAGCTTTCTCAGTTTTAATTCTGTAGCAAAGATGACTGTCTGCTTCACAAATTAATAATATTTTCCTTTCCCTCATAATGCCAAACTAATTCATTATATCATATTTTATTCTATGACTATTTGTCTAGTCTTTTTATAGTACTCTCTCACTAAGATGAAACACCACTTAAGCTCTTTTCCCTATTCGTCTCTCTGAAATAATATAGTATCATTATTATAATCTTACCAATAGGTTCCAAACTCATGTTATTCCTCCTCTCTTATGTAAGCCACAGGCACATATCTGGTGTAAAAATTCCTCTCATTAATGCCATCATTTATACTGCAATTTTCAGAAAAACTTGCATTCTTGTTTTTCATGTTTTTACTTCATATTTTATGACTAAAAAAGACCAGGCTTCCATATACTTCATTAAATACAGCAATTATTTTACTGTCACTGGTCACAAGGAAGGTGTGGTTCTTTCATGGGAGTCAACAGAGATGCTTCACTCATGCTTCAGATGCCTCAGTCAGAAATATACCTTAAGCAGTTCATTTATGGTTCCTGGAAGGAGGGCAGTCCCTATGCTGAGTGTGTGGCTGCGTTTTCTTGGTTTGTTTTGCAATGCTGGATGCTCCATAAGGGCAGATTGCTCGTGTCTAATCCAACAAATCCGTGAACTAGAAGGGGGTGCAGGCTGTCTTATCCAGAGGGTGACTTGCAGGAGAGGGTAACAACCTGCACAGCCCTGATGGAAGTCAGGCAGCAAAAGGAAGAGGCTGGAGGAAGTGAGAGAGAGTCAGCTTCTCTGCACACAGCATGACTGGCACCTCCAAATGTGGCACCTTTTGAAATGGCTCTCCCTCAGAAAGTTTATTTAGATTCAGCAACATGGATGCTCTTGGTTTACTTTTCAATATGCAGAACATGAAATACTTGGCACCTAATGTGCTCTAGAGACATGAAGTACTAGAATTTAATAACCTCTTCCACTCACAGTAAAGACGTCAATATTTATTTTGGCAAATTTTTGTGTATTGAAAGATCATGGAAAAAAAGGAAATTTGTTGGTATTTTTACATCAAATACTTGGACTTCTCTGAAATAGTGTTTAACTTTAAAATTTAACTATATCAAATTTATAACAAAACAACTCTTTTTGTTAAACATAAAATTATTTTTTCTCAACTCCCTAGTTTGTCAAAATTTCCAATTTTCAACTTTAGGCGGTGAATTTAAAAATATTTATTCTCATAAGTCTAGTCTTTGCAGAACAGAAATTATGGATGTGAGTGTTAAACCTGTAAAAAAAAAAGATATTGAAGCTTAAATATCACAAAACCCAGATGAGGCCAAACGTAGCAAAAACTATGGTATTGATCTTTCTTTCTCAGCTTACAATGAAACCAGAAGTGTTCTGTGTTATTTGTGACAATTGAATGGCTAATGAAGGTCCAATTACTTCTCAATAACTAGTCAGCCTTTTTTCTTCTAATTATGCTATGGGTAGTTACCATTGTACGATTCCAAGCTCAAGTCACTGTTATAACAAATAGAACTTTAGATGCTGCTAGTTGGACCTATCTGGGTTTTTCTAACTTCCTTTTAACTTAATCCTTTCTTTACTTGATTTAATTTCCATGGAGGCCAGTATATGGATTAAAAGCACTGGCACGTGCAGCAAACGAATCAGATTCACACATGCTGTTCACATGGCTTTAAGCTCGTGAATAAGTCACAAAATCTTACTCGTCATGCAATAGTAACAACAGGGTAAGGTTTAGTGAAATATTTAGGTGTAGCAGAAAGCTGTCCCTGCAACAGAACTGGAAGAAGAGAAGCTGGAACAGCCTGTTGCATGTGAAGCAGGTAGTGTGGGAAAGTCGATTTAGAACTTAAATCTATTAAATATATACAATGAAATATAGTAATATAAAAATATGCTTATGAAATATGCATAACTGTATATTGAGTATGCCTGGAGGCTTCCCTTGCTACTTAAACCCACGGTCTATTATAAAAAAAAACTCTTAACAAAACCTGTCACTTATTCAGCAATACATTGTCTTGACTCTATTCTGAAGTAAAACCTAAAAATTATCAGAAAATGGAAGTGTTGCCACAGTTTCTGTCTAGTTGCTAGAAAATACTTCCATGTTTTGCTAAAGTGCTGCTTTCAGTCTTTTCAGCACGAAACTGATGCATTGATGATATGTGATCGCTGGAGATACCTTGGCCCTTTCGTAATAAAACGTTTAAAAAGAATACCCCAGCAAAATTTCAAATAAAGAGATTTTACAAGCTCTGCAGAGTCCTCTTTTGTTCCTGCCCTAATTTCTTCACTTAGGTTTGTATGAGTACAAGGCCAACACTTTCCAGTGGGGGTGAGTTGATGCAATTAGTCACCTTCACTTAACTAGAACTGTCCAGAAAGCTCATACAGAGAGTGCTCATCTATTGAAAAAGCCTCTGTGCATGTGTGCAATAAAACCATGCATGCTAAAACTTTCCTTGGGTCAAAGTAACACTTTGTGTTCAGCACCAGAGACAGGAAGGAGAAGAGCCACTTGCCCAAAGGCTGTGGTACTGCTGGGAAGTGAGACACGCAGGTTGCTGCTGCCCAATCCGACACCAAAGGCAAGAGAATGCCTGGAGCACCGACTAGTCTCACTGTCTGCACTTTCAGTGGAAAACTTCAAAGGCTGGCAGGCCTTCTTGATTTCTACTGATAATCTGTAAAAGATGGCAATTTTGTATTGATACAGACTGGGAAATTATTATCTTGAAACTTTACAAGTCTAATAACAAATGTATTAATTTTTTTTGTTTGTTCCATTAAAGTCCTTTGAGATTTCTAAAGAGGATATACCATTATCGACACTGTCCTGTTACAGCATGGATCAGCAGCAGATTTAGTAATGAGTACTGTGAATCTATATCTTGCAACAGAACTAGGAATCACTGCTTTCAACAATTTTCAGACACTTAAACATCCTTTACCCAGTAGATTTTTATGACAGAAGGAACAGTTGTGTGAAGTTCAAAACCAATAAGCACCATTCTTTTGTATGCAAGCAAGATCTCTTATCTGAAAAATTCATCGGTAACTCTTATCAATGATTTAGGTGCTGCCACCTACCAAGAATTAGTATTTTGAATCTGTTTCTGGCTGGAGCTTTTTCTGTGCTGCTAATACCGTGTTTAGTTTTTCTTTTCCCTTTCCAAGTCACACACATACTGCAGTCATGCATCTTATTTGTACTGTTTGTAAGTAGTTAAACATGAGGTAGCATAGCTCATCTTTTTGAAACTGGCAAACTACATAGCAGGCTGTGCTCTTGGCTTCCAGCTCTGCTGCAGTCACTATTAACTCACTTGGAACACCAAAAGACACTCAGTTCTACTAATGCCTAACATCTACTGATGATGAAGAGCACAGCAGCAGTAACTCTTTATTTCATATGTGGTAACATTATTTGCAATAATCAGGAAGAGTACAATATAAATGAATACTAATAGAATAGAACCTGTTCTACAGTGTCTGTAGGCATCCAGACAGAGCAGGCAGGGAAAAAAAAGGTGGGAATGATGCTAAAAGACACAGCAGCAGCTGTCCACTTCCCAGCAGTGTCCAAGAGCAGATGGCAGGAAAGAGTATACAACCAATGAAAGCATGCTATGAAACCTCCCTAAAATACTGTTCCAGCCCTCCTTCACCAGCGGCTCAGGAACTTCAAAGGGTGGTGTCTTTGTCTTCAACAGCCACAGGGGATTTCTCTTCCAGGAATTTACCCTTTCACTTTTTGAAGTCCTGTGGACTTTTGAGTTCACAGAAACAAGGATGATCAGCTGTTCTGTATTACAGAAGAAATGGAAGAACTCAAAGCAACACAAATAGCCTTGAAAAACAGTGGGTAAACCTAAATAGACCAAAGGGGATCTCTGGAGTAGTCTTCAAAGTTTGGAAACAATGAAATGTTTCTTTTCATAGTGGAAAGCCAGTTATGTTTCCATATCAACTAGAACAATTTGTACCTGTCTGATATAAAGCTAATAATAAAATCACCACTTTCTTCTCTGTAACCACTAGCACTAACCACCTACTTATGAAATTGTAACTAGAAGGAAAGATGCAAATGGCCAAATTAATCTTTTCCCCTTTAACTATTTTTATTCTTCAAGCAAAAGAAGCACCAAAACAGTCCGTCATTCGAAAACTACAGAGCCTTCACTGATGTCACTAGAAAACACAGTGTAACCACAGAACCACAGCAACCCAATGAGAAGTAGAGTGGTGTGACTGGCTTGCTTCCTTTTTTTTTTTTTTACAGCTTTTTTCTTACCTAGCAGGGAAGGGAAAAAGCCAATGGCTTGTGGAGGTACATGCCTAAATCAATATAACGTGAATCCATGATCTTGTAACTACAGAATCCTGTATTTGTTGATTGCATGTGTAGCAAGACACCCAGCATAAGAAGTAATACATTTGTACCCTCACCATCATACTGTGAACACCAACAAAACAGCGCTTACAGATTTCTGGGTCACAACCAGCAGCCCCTAGCATCAGGCAAGAGGTGAGTCTTAAAAAGGAACTGGGATAACCAAGAGGAATACAATCACACCCAATAGTACCTTTGATGAGTTACACAGCAGCATCTGAGGGCCACTTTTGTCAACGGGAGCCTAGTTCAGCTGAAAAAACAAGCATCAGCTGTGAGGCTGACCTCTGTGGTATGTACTGAACACATCTTCACTGCTCATGACTTTGCAAGGGCCATACCTTGCCTCTGCTGCTGACAAAGTACAGCAGACAGACAAGGGATAAAGGATTCTAGCAACCAAAGAGGGCAGGCAATAAGAAGAGATGACTTTGAACTAAAGAGAGATGGGACACATGCATGTGACTTTTCAGTGGCCACCTGAAACAATGGAATAAGCACTTGATCTATAAACAGATCTACAGACAGAAAACTGAGATTTATCACACCGTATTTTCCAGGGCTATCTGATGAGACATAGCTCCACTCCTGGCCTGGCAGCAAACCAAGGCAGCTCCCAGCCAGAAGGAGGTTCCTGAGGAATTCTGAAGTTAGGTCCGGCCGCAGATGCTAATGTAACATTAATGTTTAGTAGCAGTATTAACACAGTGAGAATGGAGAAACACCAACTTCCACCTTTTCTGACAGTCATCTAAATTCATGAGAGTATAAATGTAAAGGCTGTACCAGATGAGAATAAAAAATCAGAGGCAAGTATCTTGCCTCACAGATAAGCATCCAACAGCGGGTACTTAGTGAAGAATATAACATGAGGAAAAATATATGGTAATGCTATCCTGAAAGACTCTCATAACCTACAAAAGTTTTCAGGTTTAGGGCTTGTCTGGTTCTGACGAGGAGGCAGAAAATACAGGATTCTGTAGTATCTACAGGAACAGTATGGACACCTCTATTCCTCTAGCTTCACTGTGCTGCAGATGCTTGACTTCTCTGGATATGGGTGTGCTTTGCTGTGGTTCAGTCAGGATCACATGAGGCTACAGACCCAAATGGAGCAGCAGTTCAGTGAGGACAACAAAAGCCCCCTAAGCAAACATTCACTTTTAATGGCCAGTAACCACAGAGTGGAGATCAAAGAGACCCAGCGTGTAAAGCTTGCTCTTTTCAGTCAGTCATGGGCAAGCAAGGAACTGCTCATTCCTATCCACTGTGTATATATCTGCCCGGACCAACTTAATAGTAGCTGGGAACAGCTTAGACTGAGCAGAGTTTACTGAGGTTTTATTCTGAGTACAAGGGTGGATTAGCTACTGGGGAGCTTGTCTGAGTGAACTAGATACTTCCTGCATTGACACTGATACTGTGATCCTGTTACAGCTGGTTTGGATAGTTCACCCTGAACTGTATTGAGAGTGCACTAGAGACACAAGGCACCTAATCAAGACGTGAACCTGGCAGCTGCAGAGCTCGTTCTTTTTGTTCCACTGCTGTGTCTCCCAGGAGCAGAGAAGTGCATGGCAGCTGGGAACTTCAGTGAAGAAATCTAGAGTCTTTACATGACAAAGGCCAATTCACCAGAATATCCTATGGTGATCTGCAATGTGATCACTGTGGTTAAAGTCATGTTCTAGAGTAGTCATTTCAATCACACGTTCTCTAGATAATACAGATATCTGATTTATATTTTTTTTTCGTTTTCACTGTAATTATTACTGCAAATTCTTTTTTTTGTGTGGTGACAGCATCCAAGCTAGCTGTAAGAAGTGTGCCTAGACCCCTCCATTACAGTGAGATCCTGAAGCACACCAAAGGCTTTAAGGCTCTGTTTCACTGGGTTAAAAGTGCTCTGGGACAAATAGCAAAGACATCAGAGAGGTTTATAGTCGGCTCCTATCCTCTTGCAGGAGAGAATTTGGTCCCGGGTTAACTCGGTTACTCTGAGTGGCAGCAAACTCTGGTGAGTTCTGTCTGGCCTCGGGGGAGTTCCTCATTCACTCTTCACTACAGCACCTCTGAGACCACATCAGCCACACACTTGTAGTGGTTCCCTGAAAAGTGACTTCTACTCAAACTTCATTACCTCTCGGCCTTTCCCAGCCTGCTGGAAGGATTGTTTTCACAGCTTGTTCTTTCTCATAAAATTAGCAAGAACACATAAACAATGTTCAAATACCTACAAAAAAGACCAACCCCCCTTCTCGGCTATGTCACTTTCAAAGCCTCCTGAGCCCTAAGAAACTTGCTCTGTCCCTCCAAACGCAAGCATTGGCGACACTGACATTGCACTGCTCTCTGCTGTGCGGTTTCAGAATTTCTTTCTGATGAAAATAAAAAAAACCCCAAACCCCTTTAAACATAAAGCCACGTGCACGTGAAGAGGCTCGTGTGGGATTCTAGGAAACCACAGAGAGCAGTCGTACCTTCGTGAGGGCCGAGACCGGGGCCATGCAGGGTGACCCTGAGGGGCTGCACTGCAAGCCAGGAGTTCGGCAGTGCCGAGACGGGGCTGAGAGCGAGCCCCCCGTATGGCACCGGCAGCACGGCCCCATCCGCCATGACCCGGCCCCATCCGCACGGCCCGGCCCGATCCCGCACAGCCCGGCCCCCTCCGCACAGCGGCGCTCCCGCTGCCGCCTCACCCGCCCGGCCCGCAGCGCTCCCGCGCGGCCGCAGAGCCGCCCGCGGCCGGGGGACCCGGGGCTCGCCGGGTTCCGGGGGCTCCGCTGCAGAGCCGGGGTGCGCGGTCACCCGGGGGTATGGAGCTTTCGGCCACGGGTCAGCAGTGCTGCTCCCCGCGTTTCACAGCGTCCGGGTGAGCTCAGCCTGAAAGGCAGCTCTTGGAAACCTCTCCTGCAGAAGGGGAAACAAATCCTTCACCAGGCCCTTGCGGCAGGAGCCCGGCGCTGACACAGCACTGCAGGGTACCCAGCTTTGGTTGTCTTTGCTCCGGCGCCTATCAGAGGAGTGCGGCTGGAGGGAGCGAGGGATCTCACCTTTGCAGGTGGGAGTACTGCCTTCCATAGCCTGCATGTACAAGGCACTTTGTTCCTGTGAGATTCTGAATGACAGACACAAAATAGAGACTTAGTTACATATTTGTGATTTCATTGTTTTTACTCCTCCAAATCCACCAAGGCCTGTGCTGTCTAAGCCTAGCTCCAGTTAACCACTAACAACAATAGTGAAGCCTGACTTGGAGACACTTGAGAAACAGGGTTTCCAAAAGCAGTTTAAGTCAGCTGGGAAAAACATGTGTGTGTCCTCAGCCACTTCAGTGTTTCTAGAAGTCCAAGACAGGGTTGTGCTGCTTCACCTGTCCTTGCAATTTTCAGCATTAACTTTTCATTTATCTCTTATCTGCAAGATTGCATCACAATTTTGGTGACTGTTTCTTTGGAGAAAGTTTCTCTTTGTTACACTGCCAAGGCAGTGGTAGCAAGAGTTTACCTTTAAAAAGTAATCACAACAATGCTGAGATAAAAACCACACCACAAACCCCAAGCATCACCACAGAACATGGCTCTTTCCCTCCTAACTCCTCAAAGGCAGCTGACCAGATAACCACATAGTAGGAGTCCCCACCCTACTGCAAACTTTGAAAGAGCTGGGGTGTGAAAATTTTACAAAACGTGTATAATTTGTCACTGTCACACCTAGGAGAACTCCTATGGTCACCTAGCTCATCTGCATGTATCTGTCATGCACTGCTCCCCCTAGTGCCAGACAGTAACACTCTGGGTCTCCAGGTTTGCACTTCACTCGGGTTTTACGTATTTGCCATCCGTTCTGAAAGACCTCCTTTCCAAACCTAGATATAAGGGGCCCTGTAACAAAGTCCTACACAGCAGCATGTTGGCCATAGGGAACTGCAATGGCTTCAGAAGATCTCCTTCTCCTTCTGGAACACTGCCCATGAACACAGGCTATCTACAACCCTCGTATTTTCCTAAATACCTCCTGCACACTCAGGCATATGCCAATGAAAAGTACCTACTGCTCACAATCCTCTTCCTAGTACAAACTTGAAGGGCAGGAACATGGTCATTACCTTTGTTGTTGGTGTTTTTGAAGACAGTAGACTTTCCCCAGCCAGCCTGTAGGTCTGCAGTCCACACCACCAGCACATGCACATGAGCTCCACTGAGCCCTTTCTATCTACACCCCATATCCTGAAGAAGTGTACGGTACCTCTTTTAGGTAACTGTGCTGCAGGAGGGACAGGGCTGGATACACAGAGGCAGAGAAGTTCCTAAGATCAGACGGAGACTGTCTTTTCCTGGGTGGCTCTCAGTTGCCTTGAGTCAGCCAGTCCAAAACATTAGTCCCAGGATCTGAAGCAGCATTTAGAATCATAGAACAGTTTGGTTTCGAAGGGACCTTTAATCACTATCTAGTCCAGCCCCCCAGCAACAAGCAGGGACATCTTCAACTAGGTCAGGCTTTTTCCAGGGATGGGGCATCTACTGCCTCTCTGGGCAACCTGTTTAGACTTGACTGAATTTCCCACTTAGCGCCTGTTGACTGAATTTATAGGTCAATGCCCTTGCAAGCCTTAGAACTGGGCTAAACTCCTTAATATACTTTTTTCTTCTTCTTTTAGGAAGCTCAGCAGCAATTAAATAATCTCAAGCATCATCCAAAGGAAAAAAAAAAACAAAAAACAAACCCTAAAAAGAAGTTATTAATGGGGTAATTGAGCTTGCATCAAGAAGCAAAGCCACACATAAACCCACCCCAAAGGGGACTGTCTCATTAGATCTGCTCTGCAGGGAGGTCTTTGCCCGACTGCTGAGCTGGCTGGGCTGAGCCCCAGTAGCCTCCACTGGCACATCGATGGAGAGAATATTACAGGATGCCCACAGGCCTGGGGGAGAGATCAGACCAACATATCAGCAAAGGAGGCATCAGAACAAACGAGGGAGCACATGAGCTGCGTTTCAGCTGAAATCTCTACATCCTGAATGACTGCAGCTTGTTTACACACCTAATGGGGAGTGGTGCAGATGGGAAGTGGGATTTAAAGCCATTACAGAACTTTAAAAATAGCACAGTGAAAGTCATTGTTCCCCTTCTCAATTAGGAGGACAGGAAATGGAAACGCATGTGTGTAGAGGCTTTCTGCTCCAGCCCTGAGGGAATGACCTGGAGTCATGAGAATATAGGCCAGATATTGAAGCAAAGAATGAGAAGCAGCAGGAGACAATGGAATATAATTTGTGTGGATAGACTGTAGCAGTCTCTGAAGAAAGAATTGCAAAACATTCTACGGAGAGAAAATTTTTTATTGCTGTGGGCAACTGCTCATTCATGAGCAGAAGTGGAAAACTGCTGGTGAGATGGAATAAGAGCCTTCATTGAACCTTGGTTTCACAGTGAACTATGCAGTATCATTTTGCTAACATGGACATTGTTTTGAGTGATAACAGTAAGTATGTGATTAAACAGAGCAAAAAAATATATACATCATACACACAGGGAAAATCTTTGCTGCATCCTTGGGGAAACTGCAAAAGTGTTGTTTTCCAAGTTACTTGGAGTTAGAAGGGAGAAGTACTGAAGACTGTGTAGTAGAGAATACTGGTGTATGGTCCAAGGGATGAGCAAGCCGGTTTCTCTTTGGAACTGGGTGTACTACTGAACGCATTTTTAAAGGCACGAAAATTCACATAAGGATTTTCCAGTTTGTAAACAGTCAGAAGCAAGATGATAGGAAAAAAAGGAGATTATCACTATAGGGTAGCATTTGGAGTAGGACATGAAGAAAGAATAGGGCATGGGGTGAAGGAGAAGCTACATTCCAGATGGGAGTTACTGCACATGGTGAAAGGAAGCTACTGCTTGAGGAGCAGGATTGTCAGGGACTGGGGGACAGTCAGGTTGGAGGAGGAAAGAAGTCGGCTCTGAGAGGCGTATGTGGATGGGAGAGTGAAAATCAAGACACAGAGAAATGAAATGAGTGAGGATGGAAAAAGGAAACACGTGTTTGTGAGCAAAAATAGTTACGGTCGTGGGAAGCCTGTGGAAACAGACGACTTGTTCCAGGTGTTTAACCGTAACCAACCGTAGTATTTAGAAGAAACACTGCTAAATTGCAGTAACAATATCTTTGTGAAGTACGTAAGTGCTGATAGGGGAGCAAGGCAAAGATGGAAGGATTGAAAGGCAGTGGAAGAGTCCCTGTTGGTGTGGGACTAGAAGGTGAGTATCCCTCACACTGAGTGCAGAGCTAGACTTTGTGTCTCTTCGCTTGTGAGTGTACACTGTGAGTGCCCCAGGCTCTGCCGGCTCATCATCCAATACGCCTGAAATCACTGTTTAGATCAAATTTCAGAGTGCTGCCAAATGTACCCCAAAGTATTCTCTGGGCTTGACCCTTTTGAAATAAAGAGATCAGTGTGTTCTGGCCATCCCAAGTGCCAGGAAGCAGAAAAGGAGAAGGTGTAATTGTTGACTTGAAGCCATAATTATAGTAAAGAGACAGGACTTGACATATACAAACTGGACAGTGAGACTTTCTTCAATTGCGGTAGTGAGATGTATACCAGTTAAGCTATGCTGGTCGCTATTCTTCCCCCAGAAGTGAAATAGATGTGTATTAATCATCTCTGCATTGGTGTAACTGATACCATCAAAGGGAGGGAGGGAAGGAATAAGTTGCTCCAAAATAATTATATTGGTTAAAAAAAAAAATCCTCTGTAACAAAATTACTTTCCTAACAAAATGTTTGAATTTTTAAGAAAGACAACAAATTTTGGAACCCTAACAATACTGATTTCTTTTAAAGCTTGTTTTCATAAAAAAATAGCTAAAACTTTGCACATGGAGTACATTCCCTACACCTTTATTGGCCTTCCCAGTCAGTGACAGGCTTTGTAGGGACCCCTTCCTTGGCGTGCTGTCACCATGCTCTCCCAAATATGTGCGTAGGAGTACTTGACACCTGATTCTCTTCCACCCTTAGTTCTGTAGCAGCAGCAGCTCTTTTTACTGTAAGCTTCTCCAGGGGCCACTCTTAAGTTTATTTGGGGGGCAGTAAAGGTCATCTCCCAGGAGAGGGTTGCTCTGTTCTTTCAGCACTTCCCATTAGTTTTTATGGGGGATAGAAAAGATGATCCTACTTGGAACCTCAGTAGATCCCAACATGGTTCTTAACTTCATAGGCAAAGCTGAGGAGTCAGATGTATGTTTTGTGGGTTTATCATTGTTTGAACCTCCATATACTTTTGGGCTTTAGAAGTAAAAGCATACTGCAGAAACTTTCTCTACTTCGAGTTCCTTAATTTTGGTCTCAGAGACTTGAGCTGAAAATTAAGATCAACACCTGACTTGACTCAGATTTAGCTCTGAATGTAATTTTTAAAATGGCATAGATTACCAGGGCTTTGAAAAGATTTGAAGAAAGTAAAACTCTGCCAATGTCCATGTGAACAGATCTTTAGCAGTAACAGTGAAAGAAATTAAATCACTTTTTGAAGAAGAGTAAACAAGTGTGAGGATTTATTCACACAGTATAAAGTAGGAGTGAATCTGTAACACAGTCCTGTTATTTACCAATTATTTGACCACTACAAGGACTCAACCCTGGCAGTGTCTGTCAGGCACCACTAGCAGTCCTTTGTGTTTTCTCTTTGTGCAATCAGAAATGTGAATGGTATCTAGCATATTGAATATGGTTTATAAGCTGTTTTTCTTGCATATTTTCTGCACTAAAATTAATATTATAGACATAAATAAGCAGCCAGGATTAAATGATTGCAGAACATGTTACCAAGGGTCCTAAAACATTCCCAGAATAAAGATGGATAACAGGCCAGAATAGAGTGTGCTGCACAAAGGCAAGGAAGAGGGAAGGAGAGAGTCTTTTGACCTGAGGCTCTAGGGCACTGAGTCAGATCTCCTCTCACAGAGCCACATGAAGTTTCTCATGAAATTTCAGGCAAAACAAGCCTGATCTCCAGGATGGAAGTCACATTGGAGTGGATCTTTTAGAAGTCACAGGGCTGAAGGGATCTTTCTGCAATTTGGCCATGTTCTTCCCATGAATTTCAGGACCAGGACACACGAGAGACTCCTACCCCATTACGAATGGTTTCCACCATTCCACATAGAGCCAGACCATAAGTTACATAAAACCAGTTGAAACTGGTGGGAAGAAGCTAGGCTGCCAGTTACAAATATGTATGTACTGTAAGTTAATACTAGTTGCTGCCCATGGGCCAGCTGCAGAAGTCTGCTGTAGATGACTGCAGCCTCTCTCGTGATACACTTTACCAGAAAGAGTCTTTGCAAAGTGAACATCAAAAATAACATCAGAAAATCTTTCATCCTCCTGTCTGTGACAGCAAACCATTAGGTAGGAAAAAAATTACAGCATTAAACCTCACAGGTATGAGCAACAGCTGATGCTGACATAGCTATAATGTAGTCAGGGGATCAATGTTAAGTTAACAAGTCATTCTGATTATCTGACAATTTTTCCCAGAGCCCACAAACCACTTCCTTTTCTACCCATGTGTTCTTCCCCATCTTCACAGTAGACAGAAGGCTGATACCTCTGTGTCAGGCAGGCATGAAGGCAGTTGCTGTAACTTTCTGTGTCCTCTGCTTCCAGTTTGAAGCCCTGTACGGTGAGTAACATTTTGGGTTATTCTCCTTGCAGTAGGTGTCTCTATAGAATATAACTTAGCAAATGATGGGAGACAGTAAATGAGGCATGATAGCAAGGGGTTAGAGGAATAAAGGTAACAGCTGCAAAAAGACTGCTCTCAACGTTAATATCGCTAGAGGTGGGGGGAAGAGAACTCCTGCCAGCATAGGGCATTTGCTCTGAAACTAAAAAGTACAAGTTCTCATTGTTTATGGTCTTTAGCTCATCTGCTCAGTGTTACCCTTTAGCTGTTTAGATTGTAGTGTTCCAGCCAGCTTCCCTTGATGGATATAAGATCTCATAGCAGCATGATGGTGAATAATAAGAGAAACCACGTTATCGATATTAAACCAGCTCTCGTTTGGGCAGGGAATTTTTATATAAGGAAAAATGTATATGGCATGGAAAACTAGATGAGATCATTTTGGTGCAGGCTTGAAACACAGACTTAAGAGGAAGCATGGCATTCCTGTGCTGTGTTTGAGAAGGTGACAGCACCAATCTCAGTCCAGCCATAAACATGGATGTAGATTTAACAAGATTCAGTGCTTTATATGAGCTATGCAAAGTAAAATATCACAACTTTATCTGTTACCTCTCTGAAACCTACACATTAATGGATCAGGATGGAAATACAGATAATAACTGATTAAAAAGTCTTTTTTTCCATAAATATTCTGTCCAAGGATTTGTTATGATGCATCATATAAGTAAGATCTGAGATTTAGTGTGAACAGTTGCTAAAAACCATCTAAATATGCTCCTTTGAAGGTCATGCCAAAGGCTATTAAATGCTTCTTTCATACATAAAGAACATAAGCTTTTCAATCAATAAAATCTAGTTTTCAGCTCTTTAGGTAATGCAGATACCTTTTCGAAGGCTAACTAATATATGGATAGTATACTGAGTTTTCAGATAGAATGAAAAGGTGGGGGAAATCACAGGAAAGAGTAATTGTAATCAGTTTCTCTGAAATCACTCCTCTAAAGGGAGTTCTCCTTGCAATGTTGTTCTTAAATCTACTAACAAAAAATCCTTTCAGTTTGGTTCCATACTTCTCACCTAGTCAATTTAGCATGAATACCTGACCAGCATGCTTCTACACATGGCTGAAGCTATCTAGAAGTCCCTTCCTTGTGGGAAGAAATAAGCTGTAATTTCAAGGGTGCAAATTGTTCCATCTGATACCACCATTTCTCCCTTCTTTCTCACTTCCTTCAAATATGGAGGATAGAATTTGGGCAGGGGACTGGGGAAAGGAGATGACAAGAGAAAGAGACTGCCTGTAAGAAGAAATGGTACCTCTCATGTTTTTTGTCGTACAGTGTTCTCAGCATAACTTGTGACCTATGGCTGTAAATAGGTCACAGGCAGTGATACATATGTGTGCATGTGTGCATTATGATTTGAGAACCCAGTTGTGATAAAGAAATAGTTCATAAGAGCAGGGAGCCTCTCTGTTGCCTGCAGAGAAACACGGGCAATGGGATTCTGGAGTACAGAGCTGTAGGCAGGATTCCATAGCACTTGTGGCCCTTGCTATGAAACACTGCACATGAGCTTTTGCACACCAACATTTGCAAAGCATCATCACTCTTCACCCACGGATCTCCTGTTGTCAATACAGGAGGAAACCACGGTAAATTCTTAGAAGGGCTTCTGAAATGTTATCAACACTGGCTGTTGTTTCCATGGTATATTTTATAAGAATTTTGCTATTTCTCAACATAAATTATACCATAGAAATAATTCAGATTAAAGATGGCTTCCTAGAATAATTCTAGCTTTGCCCTGAAGCACTCTTTCCTCCTTAATCCTGGATTCTTGAAAGATAGAAACATGTTAGTTTTAGGCATATGACTAATGACACTAAATTGACAGTGTCATCTTTCAGAGTGGCTTGAAGGGTCAAAACTATAGCAACTTAAAAACTGTATGTAGTTTCATTATACATTTAGTATGAACAAAACAAATGTGTTTGTTGTAAAGGTGGCGCCTGCAATTTCCTTGCTCATTTTCAAACGCAAACACACACAAGTGAAATTACGCTTGTTCTTTTCATCAGCTAGTTAGTTTTCTGAGAGCTGGGGCAGATAATACAAACAGCAAGAAAACCAAGTAACAGTATTCTGTTCTACCCTAAACCCCAAGTTGAAAAGTGATTGAAAGTGGTTTCTACACTTCTGTTAGGACCAAAATGCGTAACGGATTGGTGATGTTTTCAAATAGTGCTCTGTCTGCCAAAGAGCTACTAGAAAGCTCAAAATTTCAATCCCATTAAAATGAAAACAACACATTTTCCATTGTCCTTGGTATCCAAGCGCACTACCATTGAAATTCCCAAACTTCTGCCAAAAGTCTTTCCTGCTGCCCTGAAGATGAAATTGAGACGGAAATGTACGTAACTGTAAATACACTTATACACGAATGTACACACACTCTCCTTCAGAGTTTAACATAACAAGATGTAACTTTCATACACATGGTAATCTCTTAGATTTATATCTAAACCACAATATTTGTCTTGGCACTCTGCTTCACACCAGGTGAGCCAGGAACAACTCCATGCAACTCCACATTGTGACACTGTTAGGAAAGAAACTAAAGATTTGTTTCCTCTTGTCTCAAACCTTTGTATGCAATTGAATTATCTCTTCTATGAAAAATAACAAAACAGAATCTTACAGCCACATGTAAGCATTTTTACTGCTGAACCAGTGGAAATCTTCTGTTCAATTTCAGCAATACCATAATGTAGACTTTTATTCACATATTTTTGATGTAGAATTAGGGAGAATTAGTCAGTGAATCTCTCAATATTATTGGATGTTTAAACCCCAGTTTCCTATCTCACATCCCACTAAATGTACATGCATTCTGACTGGAGCTTGGCAAGAAACATCCCAAATGTGTCTGGCCATTAACAACAGAGTGCTACAGGTCCACATGATTACCCCAGGAATGAACGAGTACAAATGGGCACAGCAGATCAGCAGTTAGGCACAGGGAGGGGGAATGAGCAACTTTTTAGTATTCAGCAAGTGCATTTAAATTAGGAGCTGATCTGGAATAACTAGTGAGCTGGAAATTTATATCAGCTCTCACCCATTGTGGTCATCCATGTGGACAATTTTGTGTTTTAATCTCAGGCACTGTTAATCTAATTCTAAAATGTGCCGCCTTTATCCTATGCTAAGCACACTCTTCTACACGGGCGCTTGTTTCAGAGGAATACTAATTGCATCGCGTTTACCAAAATGCTCATTCAGAGAAATGTATTACTGAGTCTTTCTTGAAAACAGGCATTTTAGGCTTCTGGGTTGGAGAGAATACAAAACAATCTTTCAGCTTGCCACAAGGTCATATGAACTAAATGCTTAATGACCTCTCTCTGCCCTTTTCCATTAAAAACAAGGATTAAAATCATGATCTGTGACAAACATTTTAACCCACATGGTATGAAAGGGCAATTTCATTAGCTAACAGTCAAATTGAATTCTCAGAGACAAACAGAGAAAACAAATTTGAAGTTGATCTTTAGTGCTCAGAGTAGGGTTGTCCCAGGCTCCTCTGGGACATGGAAGGAATATGGCACCACTTGGCTCTGTAGCTGCCCTGACAGAGTCAGCATCTGCCTTTCCCCTCAGATGACCAGTGACAAATGTAGAGGTTTCAGCTCCAGGCAGATGCTTCTTAAAAGTATCAGATTACCTTATGCATTCATCTTGCTCCCTAGCTTCTGCTGTACATGTGGTTTTTTCTTCCATTCCCTAAATAATTTGTTGGCTGTTTGGCCTAATTTTTAAGGTATGTGCTACCAAACTACTGATGTCAAACTACAGAGCATTTTAAATGACCTTTATCTCAAATGCTGTTCTCATAGCAACTGTTTTCTTTCATCATGCAACGTATAAGTAATTAAGAATTATTTCTTTGTTTGACCTTTGCTTTCAGCTTTTCAGACTATATAACATTTTAAGGGTTTGCACTTTCTGTCTGTTCCTTCAGTGGTTCTAGAGCTGTATTCCACTGTGGCTTGGCAAGTTGTGTGATTTCTCTGCCTTGTCTTCACACCAGTTGTGTGTTTTCTCTGCCTTATCTTCACAGAAGATGCTAAGTACCTTGTCTGTTATCATACACTTAAGTAATAGTCCTGAGAGAAGTACAGATATTAGAACTGTCACTGAATTAGATAAGGGCGCTGACTGTGCACAGTAAACCAGGAAGAATTTGATAACTAGGAAAATGGTAAATCAATCAAGAAGGGATAACAGTTTCTATTGCTCTCTGAGCATCGCAAAGTGTCTTCCAGAAATCTATTAGCTTCTGTGTCACACTAAAAATATTTTAAATGAGTATCATTCATTTAAATGCCCTTGCCAATGGCAGTAACTGGGGAGCCAGAATTCAAAGAAGGAAAAAGCATGAACACTAAAAGATTGAAAGAGTTGAGATCGTACAAAGGTACCCAAAAGAGAATGATCCTATGTTTCTGTGCCCATACAGGCCAAATGTCAAAGATAACAGGTGCCTTGGAAAAAAAAGATTATTTGTTATGCAAGCCGTGCAATACCTGGCACAGCTGGGGACCTACTCTGTGTGAATCTAGACTACCATGTAGCAGTAACAAGAATAGGATAGTGCATCAAAGTCTCTAAGTATTTGCCCTGTATTTCCTTAGCATCATAAAATCCTGTTGTAGGTACATTTCATTCCAAGCAGCATCCGAAGAACTTACTCAGGCTACCAGAAAACAGGAAAAGCAGATAGAGTTTTTTTCTGTTTGTCTGTCTACTTATCTGAACATTTAATTTTAGGGCACTGCAAAAAGAAAAATTCTAAATGAAACACTATCAGACTGTGCTGTGTTGCCAGTACTATTAACCAATCCAAAGTGTTGCCATACTGTATGGTGATTGAGGCAGCAGTTTAAAAAACAAAACCAGAACAATTATTAAAAACGTGTCTGTGTTCTGGTATGAAGGTCACCTATGAAGAATGAGAGAAAAAGTTGCTATTGGAAAAGGAACTAAACCATATGCATTGCTTGAATGTTTTCTGGCTGTATGTATTGGAACATTGTCCAGATAATTATAACATATTTCGATGCAGTGTTAAGCAGTGGGGGAAGCAGAATAAACCTTGATGGAAATGAATAATTTGGTCTGGGAAAAATATAATGCTGGCTCATTGCAAAATCAGGATTCATGAGAAATCAAAAGTATGCTTTTTATTTTGGGCAGATTTCCTCGGTATCTTGGTGAAAGTTTTACTTTCATATCAGTTCTATTTCTGAAGTACACATATTACTTTGCAGAGGTGTTTTAAGAATTTGTGAATGTTATATGTATGATCAATATAAATGCTTGCCTTGGGCATTTTCTTTCTACTTTGATTTTTGTATTTCATCATTTTATCATATCATATGACTTTAGAGTGTAGCACAGAAAGGATCAGATAGGATAATGATACAAATTTAAAAATAGCTTCAGCATCTTAACATTGCATGGCTCAACCCCTGTTTCTGCATTGCTCTTCTTGAATTTTAAACAGAAAACAATTTTGTATTTTTCAGGAGTTGACAGCTGCTCATCATGCCTGTGCAAAAATATAGGTAAGATGCATTTGCCTAATTTGGTTTATGGTTTTAAGTGCCTCTCTACATCAGAAAATACTGCCCTTGAAGAAAAAACTCTCTTTTTTTATTGCACATTTAAACATATTTTTGTCTGAGGGAGTTTTCTGTGCTATTGGTTGCTGACTTTACAAAATCAAATTGTGAGGTAGCAGGACATCTTCGGTCAGTTTACTTTCTTTGCTTCTCCAAGAAGTTTGTAGAATGAGAGTTGTACAACATCTGAGAGTTTTTCACAGAGATTTTGGGAAGGTCAAATGTGATTTCTGGCTTTCATGAGGGTGCACACACAGAGAGACATTTGTCCTCTATGCCTTCCATTATTTGAGCGATAACGGTTCTATAACCATCTAAGTAATTAGGTTGAAACTTTTTGTCATGCCTCAAATCACAATCTATGCCACAAAGACAAGTCAGGTCCTGTGGTTAAGGCAGTTATGTAGGAGCTTGGGGTTCACATCCCATTTTAAATTTTCAGCTACATCATCAAACTGGCTGGGTGGCCAAGCCCAGAGAGTGGTGGTGAATAGAGTTACATCCAGCTGGAGGCCTCTTAAAAGTGGGGTTCCTCAGGGCTCAGTTTTGGGGCCATTTCTGTTTAATATCTTTATCAATGACCTCAATGAGGGCTGCATCTTCAGTAAATTTGCAGACGACATCAAGTTAAGTGGATGTGTTAGGTTTAGTTGTGGGCTTGGCAATGCTAGGTTAATGCTTGGACTTGATGATCTTAAGCATCTTTTCTAATCTAAATGATTTTATAATTCCGTGTTCAGTAGGGTACAGATTATGAACCATAACCCAGAGATAATTATTATCATCATCACCATCTTTGTCCCAGCTGTTTTATCTGTGAATAGGACAATCTGACACTGAGGCAGGGATTACATGTCTATACAGTGTTTGGTCCAGGGGGCCTTTAAACAATATCTAGTAACTGATACTGTAAGTAATATTAATAACTTTATCATTTACTAACTTTAGTAGCAAGTAATATTATCAAGGTCACTGATCTAATGCTAACAGTAACCTCCTTAGAGCTGATAATAGGCCAGGTCTCATTTATTTTATCAGTAATGTCTGACACAACCAGAATGATGAGCTGGTATCTCATCATGAGGGCTGCTTTCCACAACCAGACCATTCTGAGTACCTACATGCCTTAAATTACAATCACATGGTTCATTTGTTTTGTTTAAATGAGTTTCATAGCACTTTAAGGATTCTTTTCACTGCTAGGTGAGTGACTAACTGTTGTCATGTCTTCAGATCAGCCCCATGTCTCTGATCCCCAGGTGATGGTGGAATTTGAAAATGGAAACTTCAATTTCACATTCCCCAACCCCAAAAATGTGAGCGAGTTCAGCATGACCCTCTTCAAAGGGAGTGAAAAGAAGAAAATCTGTGCACTCCATTTGAGCGAAGAGAGAGTTATCGCCAAGAGTAATGTCAGCTATTGTCAGACACAGAATTCAAGAAGCAGCACCACTTTCATTCTTAAAAATCTGGAAAAAAAAGATATTGACATTTATACCTACTGCCTGGAGATATTCTTACCCCCTCCTTACATAGATTGCTGTCTGAAAGAAACCTATTTGTACATCCAAGGTAAGTTTACTTCTCCCCTCACTTCAGTTTACTGATAAGTAGATGTTGGGCATAGCTATGCTGCAGTGAATAATGTGACTTGAGTTTGCACAGCTAATTACCAGGCAGCTTAAAACTACTTAGCAGGGGGCTGGTAACAGTGGAGCTGTGTTGGCAGACTACTCAGCATGTCCTCTCCATATTTATTCATCTTCTTGGGCAGGTTTTGCAGGCCATGCTGAGCTTTGCATATTGGTGGTGGTACCCAAGTTAGCTTGACTACAGCTTCTAGAATACTGCACTCTCACCTTTGCCTGCAACAGCAATTTGCCTTGTCCATTTTTCAAGCTGCTGAATATAAATGTTAAGATTAGGTTTAGCCAGTGGGAAAAAGATCCATTCTGAGAGCTATCTTCATATGCCTAGGATTAAAGAAAATCAGTTGTCAATATCCATACTAGCTGTGGTATATGGAACTCTGTGATGCCATTGAGGTGTGAAGAAGATGGTGTTCATCTCTCTGAAGCAGACCTTCAGCTTTAGAGCCTTCTTAGAGCAGAAGAGATACATGACTGCTGAGAATTTTTGGCCATTTACTGAGAAGGGCTTGGACTAACTCCAGAAGACTAACTGCCCAGGCTTTAATTTTGACCTGGATTTCATTCAGTGGCTCTTCGGTATACTAAAATGAAAGGGTTAATAGTGGTTTGACTCACACCGGTTCTTGGTTCTCCATACAGTTCAGTTGCAACATGGTACTGCCTGTTGTCCTTCCCTTGCTTTCTTTTTCTCTCTCCCAGCACCAGGAATAAAGAAAGATAGAAGCTGAAATGCTAAGGCAATTACATGGTTGGGTCAAGTTATCTCTCAATCCTCTCTGAATTTAAAAACCTTCTCAGACTCAAGCTGTGACATTTGGTTTTGTCTGCAGTTTCCATTTCCACTTTTATGGATAGCCAGATGCTCGGAGTTTTTTCTAAATGTTTCACACCCTGTCATATTTTCTCCCAGATCTGGGCAAGGGTAATCTGGAGTACCTCAGCTTGCCTTCCTATCCAAACACGACTGCCAAAATCTATCCTTCTTTTGTCCAGGCTGCCCTTTAAATCACCTGTGGTACTTACTGCATATAAGCTTAAACCTTGTTCAGATCTGAAACACCATGTTGGAGGTTAGGATTTTTCTGTTTTTTTTCTTTTTTTTCCTCAGCATGTTCTCAAGCCTGGCTTGGTTTCTTTTCAGTCTACACTTTCAGCACTGTGTACCAACAGTTTCACCTCCCTTCCTGAAAAAATGCCATCTTCTGCTTCCTGCTGAATACACTTTTCCAAGGTGGCAATTCACCTCAGGAAAATCCTTCTTCAGAGTTCACTTTTGCTAATTTATTTATATGAAGAGGGAAAAGAATTTGAAGTTATCTGTTGAAGGCAAAAATGAAAATTATCAGTAATGCCTTTTTTTTTTTTGCCTCCTCATCAGATAAGGAGGACTGCTTTTCACTAGGACTTGTGTCATGGATAATTATTGGCCTGATCATTTTTGCCATTTCCTGTGTCTTCTGTGTTGTAGCCTGTTGCTTAAGGAACAAGGTAAGCAAGAATATGAGAATATGCAGAACCCTCCTTCCAAAGGTCATGGGTGGGGAACAGGCACATACTCACTCAGCATGTGCTCGGTTTTTTGACAAAAAGACTGAGTTGTTCATTTACCACTGGAATTCAAGTAATTGATGACAGCAGCTCAGATTTAATTTTTCTAAGACGGAATTGTTTATTGATTTAATGGTTTGGAACCAAAGGAAAGAGGAGAAATGCTGCACAGGTCAGCAAAATTACTTTTTTGCTCTAAGCAGTTCACCTGATTGTTTTCTTTAAGGGAAAACAATCATCAGTGGAGCAATTCCAGCACTGTTCTGCTGCAAAACCACTTAAACCAAGAACTATTTGACTCAGGAAAGAAGGAAGACCATGGACATTAGCTATTCTTTTGGGCAATGTGTGTTTTTTATTTTCAGTTTGTTTTATTCCAAGTTTTCTATGTGAGTTTGACCTGTCTATTCTGACCTTAATGTTCCCACTGAAAACAGTCAGAATAACTGCCCTACTTAATGAGCAAAGGCAGGAGGGGCAAAGGTAAGTGACCACAAATTAAATTCATGACATTTTCTCTCTGTTGGCAGAATCAGAACTCCAACTCCCATGAGTACAACAGTGAATACATGCCCATGGCAGCACTGAATGCAGCTAAAAAACCAAGAATCTGAGGTTGTGTTAAGTCTAGTTGTACTTGTACCTCTACTTGTGTCTGTTACAAGGCTTTCTCTGGGAGGGAAAGAACTGCTTGCTGTCTCTGCCATTGATTCTAGGTGGGTGGGTGACTGGGTGGGACTGTTACAATAGCTTCTTAATGGAGTTCATGTTGCCATGTTGCAGGAAGACAAAATTAAAAGCAAAATCTCTGGAAACCTATTGAGTCATAACGGTGGGCTGTTTCCTAGAAATGCCACCGCTTCACATCTGTGCAAAGTACTGATCTTATGCATGAGGAAGAGGTATAAAACTGTTCTGTTCAGATTCTTGAGATGATGCATGGCACGCAAAATCTCTGTGGTGAAGCGATTCACTAGATTTACTGAGTGTTACTGGCTAAGGGCAAATATTCTGCAGAGAACGAGGAACTTCCTAACTACTTAAGCCCTACAGAAGCTACTACAGAAGCAGATTTGGATACAGAACAGAAGCAGAATTTGGACTGATTCAGACATATGGTCTCCATTAATATTCTAGGTATAAGTTGCTTGTGGTGTGAAAATTTTGGAAGCGGAGTTTTCCAGCTACTAGAACCTGGACAATGGGAAATCAGCATTTCTCCACCTTTCCCAACCTCCCTTAGCTCTTGTGATGGCCCTGTACTCAGTCATGTGACACCCACTGTAGTACTGTTCTGAGTTGTGTTTTGCTCTAGCCTTGTTTGTGAACTGGCACCCTGCCTGATCCACTGACTCGGACATGAAATGGTAACAATGTGTTAAAGATGTCAGCTTTTAGTTGAAGAAAATGTTAGATTCCTGTAGTGCTGCTACAGAGAGAACTTTTATTTTCTAGTCTCCTTTATGATAAACTTTCCACTGAGAACAACAAAAAAATACTACCTCCAAAGCCAATCCTTTGGTACAGCCATACTGCCATGTATTGCACATGCCCTTTTGTTAGGGTTAGTTTAGCAGGGGAACAAAACCTGAGAGAGTATAGCAGAGACTTCTCTGTGACACACTACCTCAGGTTATGTGCATCTGCATTTTTCATATTTGTGGTATCAACACATCTTTGCCATTCACATTTTGGGGCTCCTCTTATTTAACTAAATCCTGAATGTTTTTACTAACAGAGGAATATATTACAAGATGAATATATTGTAAGACTGCAATTGCTCCTTAGCTCAGTTCAAACTTACAAGATGTGTCCCTAAACTAGGAGGCACGATCTCTCCTGTTGATGTCTTGCAGCACAAACACAACACAGTCCTATGGCCAGTATATTCATGGACTCTGCATTGCAATTACCTTCCTCTTGTGGTTTGATATGAGACCTTTACAACTTCCCCAGTGGGTTTAATGTTTACTTGACCTGCCTCAAATTGCTCAGAACCTTCAGTATGAACGAAATGATCAATCCTTCATGCTCCATGTGAAATCCATCAAAACTCTGACCATAAATGACCAGCTGTGAATCCAGCCTGCACATCTTGCCAGAGACCTTTGGGCTGCTGGAACCAGAGCAGTACAATGATTCTGAACCTCTTTGTAATACTTTAAAATACCCAAATATTGGTCAGAGGACACTATTGAGAAAGATACATGGCCTGCTTGTCTGGAAAACAGAAGGCTGGTTTCAAATTTGATGGGGCAAATGGGGACAAGGAGGAAATAAGCTGGTACATCAAGAACAGGGTTCTCCTCAAGAAACACCCGGACACCCTGAAGTACTGCAGATAGAAGGTGCAAACTGCTAACTGTGACATTAAGCAAAGGAAGATGAGTAAAGCACCAAATGTGGTGGGGATTGCCAATTGCACAGCCCTGCTCGGATAACCAGCTCCTAGGCAGAGATGGAGAGGGGAACCCTGGTGTGTTGGGTCACATTACATTCTCTCCCACCATTCTTTGACAAATTACCTGACCTCCCCAGCAAACTAAGCATGCCTCTGTACATCCATAAATACATTGATCTCACCATTTTAAAAAAAAATTCATGAAATTATTGTGTTTGAAAATTATTGGTGAATATATCTAACATCTACTACCTATGAGAAGAACTGGATGCAAGATCCTATGTAAGAGTGGAGAGTCCTATCCCCTAGAATTTTTCACCAGACTGAGAAGGAAATTCAAGAAATTAAGAGTTTCTGAAAGAAGGAAAAACTTGAGGTTTGCCTTGGGGTGCTGCTGGATAAAGGACAAATGATGAAGGTCTGAACAAGGCAGTTCAAAATACATACATCCTGCACTGGAGAGATAAATGATTTATACTCATTATAACAAAGCTTGTGGAAGTCTCGGGTTCCATTACTCCTTTCTTTTTGGAAAAAGATGTATTTTTTCTTAATAAAACTTTTTTTTATTATGCTATATGTGTCCATAAGAATGTTCATGCATGTATGCTTGTCATGTGAAAGAATTAAGCTCAATAATATCCACAGCACAATGGGGAGGCAGTGCAGGGCAATTTATCCTTGTATAGCATTTTAGTGGGAAACAGGAAAAGGACTAAGGAAAAAAAAATATTAAAAAACTGAAACCCAGAAATTTGGACCTGTTTCTAGGCAGTGAGGTAATGACACTATTTGCATGTGTTTATTTCCTTTTATTTGCATGAGAAAGTGTTTTTTTCATATTATTCCATATCTTGTTCCTTTCCTTTAATCTCTTATGCAGTATGCTTATAATGTCCCAGATTATTCTGGGATATTTTTCAATTTCCTTCTGCCATTTTCCAATACCTCCAAATCAAAAGGAGCTAGAAGAAGACAAAGGATGACAGAATGAGAAAAAAAAAAAAGAAAAAACTATGTAAAAATAACATGAACTGAGTCTATAGACGGTGTGACAAGAAAGGATTAAAATAAAATAAAAAATAACAGTCAGTAAGACTAAACAAAAAACCAGATATCCTAAAAGGTCATCATTTCAAAAAGTAAAAGCTCTTTTTGGAAACTCCCAATTTTGGGAAAAGACCATTTAATGAGGAAGGATAAATGATAAATATATCATAATTTGAACACCTGCATATCTAGAGATGGTTTGAAATGCAAACCTTGATATGTATTTTGCAAGCTTATCTTCCCAACCTGAATTATGAACATAAGTATGAATGCTCTTGGACTTTAATGATTAGCTTCAAGATTGCAATTTCATATCTAGTATTTAGTATAGGGAATGAAATGACACTAAGAGGACCATTTTCCCTTAGTGCAGGTATTTCATTGACTTCAAAGTTCAAATACTTCTAAATTCTATCATATTTCTTACAGACTTTAAGAAATTTATTTAAGGCTGGGGAAAAGAGACTCCCAAACTTGAGTAAAGCAAACAAATGAATCAAAATTAGGATTGGTACTGAAGATATCACACGCCATTATTCATAAAGTGTTTTATAATGTGGGAAGTTCCCTATACATTTAAATCTGTAAGTTGCCATGCAGAAGAATACAGCAAAAATAAAACAAAATTCAGATAATTGAAATTATTTAGTTAAAAATAAATCCATTTGGTCAGTAGGGACTTCTGCCCATACAAGATTTACTTGTATGGGAACTGGATCTAAGTCTCTGCCTTCGTTTGACTTTAACTGCAATGAGACACTCCATATACCCAAATCCCCTAAGTTGTCCAGTCCATCATGGCTATAGCAGTCTACCCACCGTCATAAAAATCTCCCATTTCCTTGAGAGATGAATGTTTGAGATCTGTATTTATGTTCTGTGATTATGAGTTCAGTTCAGTTCAGTGTGTGGGGTTGCTTGGAGAAGAGGGAGGAGTAGGGAGGATTAAACAGCTTTTCTGACAAAATGAACAGGACAGGTATGAACTGGGGACATGAATAAGAGGTCAGGGGGTGAACTACATCTAAATGAGTATGCCTGAGCTATTTAATTCCTCTTGGGAGTAATAAGATCTTGTATGGCTTGAGATCAATTTTTAAAAAGAGATAAATCAGCTCTGATTATCAACAAGAAAGATTTAGCTGCTGCACACATCAAGCATAATAATTTTTAAAAGCTGCAAACATTAACAACTTTGAAATATCGAATGTCTTGCACATATTAAATCCTGCAACACTCTTCCCAGTTTTTAGTACACTGTTGGCAAATCCATCACCAATGATATTTCATCCCCTGTCTCAATGCACTGCAGCAGCAAGTTTCACTGCAGCTTATATATTGTATTGCCATCTCTCAAAATTGAAACCAGGATTTAACGTCTGGATCGTGCAAAGACTTGCAAGGGGGAATTCTGTTTCCACTGATGAGAAGGAAGACTTGTTTGCTGCCCTAGGGTTCTTCTGAAAGAATCTCTGAAACACCGAGAAAAGTGGAAGTTATGTTAGCACCAGCTGATGAGAGCGAGAGGGAACATATTGCCTTCCAAGGGTGGCAGTTTGAACATAATCTATGGAGTATGAGAGCACTGCATAGGCTTTCCAGGCTCCTGAGGCCAAATAGTAGAGGAAGAAGCTCAAAACTGGGATTCTCAGACCATTAGCTGGCTACTTTGATCCACAAAATATAAGGTACTTGTTTTTATCTATTCAGTTGAATAATTCTTGCTTTGAAAAGCAACAACCCTCCCCCCAAAACCCCCAAAACCTACAACTCCACCTCGTCCCCCCCAAAAAAAAAAGGATTTGTTCATTAAGGCTCTTTTAGGCCCGAGTGAAACAATGGATGTTGTATTAAGGACTTGGCTGAGTGCCAGCAGAACAGCCTGTGTTGATGCTCCTGTCAATGGGGCTACCACACAGCTGGGCAGGACCAGGACCACAAGACAAAGGGACAACAGAATCTCTCAAGGGAATCAGGCCTTAGTCCTGCTGCTCTCATGAAGCTGAGCTATGCCTCAGTAGCTCCTGTTACCAACATCCTTGAAAGCCAGACCAGTGCTTGCATTTCTGTCTCTCCTCCTGGCTGTGTCTCTGCTGTTCAGTCCCAACCACAGCTCCATGGAAATCTACCTCATTCCATGCCCTGGCTCTTCTTCATTCCTGTGTTTCACAAGCCCAACCAGGATTTTCTCTCCTGCAGCAGTGTAGTGCTCCAGGACATGGGCTGACAGCAGCAGGACTTTACAGTGGCTCACTTGTGCAGAAAGGGGAAACTCAGGGAAGGGCCTAGCAGAAGCCCCTGCTTGGTTATACAGTGGTCATGAAAGAGAAATTAAAGACATTGTCTGTGTTAGAGGCTGTGTTAGAGGGATGTGTGGGTTCCAGGAGTGTAGGGAAGATAAATTAAATTAAAGGATTTAGTATTTGGGGAGCTGCAATATCTCACAACCATGACACAGTCCCCATTTGCAAAAGAAGTTGGCAAACACTGCCTGTGGGTAGCTTCCAGAAAAATACCTGACATCCACCCAGTTGATTGACAAAACCTTAGCTGAACAGTAACTTCTATGAACTACAGACCTTCTGCAGACTACAATAAGCAATTTTTAAGGCATACTTCCAGAGCAAAAAGTACCTTTGCTTCTAAAAAAAGCCATGTTTTTTACTCAAAATGCTGTGGGTTTTTTATTAGAACATGCAGCCAGTGAATAAGGATCTCTTTCAACATAATATATTTATTCAACAAAATAGTCCCTGGCCTGGGGGCTTCATCCCTGTATGAGGGTCTGGTAGAGACACTGTCCTCCCAAACACTGTTCCCACAGTTTTCCATCTGTGAAGGAGCTGCTTAGCCCCTGACAGGGCTGTGCTGTCAGCCGGACAGGCACCCTCTGGTCCACAGCAGTCTGGCCTGGCCAAGGAGCCACATCAAGGCAGAGCAAGAGCTGCTGCTGAGCACTTTTTCTGCATTTTCTTGTTTCTTTTTCACACTGTCAAGGCAAAGTGGTATGAAGCATTTCCTACAGCACCATCACCAGCTTCAAAAGCTAAAAGAAGCTTCATCTGCATCAGGAATCCAACCCAGATGAATCAGGCCCTGTCTTTTCTTCCTGCTAACTGGGTTTGTAATCTTTCTGTTTCAAAATCAAAGAAAAAAAGTATGTTCTTTACTGGAAAATATAGACATACTAAAGAAAACAGCCACCCATGTTGAATAGTGGCTCATGATTCATAATTTCCACTGAAAATCTGAGTAAGAGAAATACCCTTTTCAGTCAAGACGATGAAAACATATGTTTTATTTGGTGAGAAAAGAGGCCTCTGTATGTTTTAAGAAAAATCCAGCCACTAGGCACAATTATTAAACAAAAGTCTCCAAGTGACCCAAATGCCTTCACCACACAGACCCCAGCTCTCCTTCTGTAATTAGAACTAGCCAAAGCATCTTGCAGAGACTTGAACTGTGTTCCAGTAATGATGACCCATTTCCCTTTCCGTGACAAAAGGTGTTTCGTTAGTAGACACCAATAAAAACAAGAGCTGTGAACAAAAACAAGCAGAGAATTGCTGCTGCAGCTAAGGTAACAGAATAAAACGTATGCAGTAGATTTTTTAAATGCAGACATTCAGTCAGATCACTTTGATGGCTCATCAAAGCATCCCACCATGAAATGGTGGCCATCCCACCATGGCCATGGAATCCTTTCTTAGTCATTTTTAAGGTACACTTTCTCTGCTTTCTGTGGTGCTGGCAAATGCAGATAAAGAATCTGAGTCTAGAGCAAGGGAAACAAGGGTAATTTTCAGACTCATTTAAGTGCAACTGAGCCATTCACAAAGGGCCTGCTTGGGTCTGTGGCACCTCGAGTTGTTCAGAGATCTTTTCTTAAGAACGCAGTAGCAGAGAAATGCTACTCCTTTGCCTATACACAGTAGGTCCCTGAAGCCATACTCCAGTAGCTCAATTCACAAGTGTTGTTACAGGATAAATGGCTTCAGTGTCAGAAAGGGATTTTTCAGAAATGGTTAGGCCATGCACCTAGTACATGGCTCATTCTCCTGTAAGATATTGGTGTCCTGTGTGATCTGAAACACTCTGGCTTCTCCAACCTTGTGGTGTTGTATTTCCCACTGATTCATTTATTAAATGCCTTTCACATTGTTTCCCCCCGCCACGTTCCCCTGCCCCTAGCCCTGGCCACTCCCTCAAGTTCTCCCTACTGGTTTCTGTACCCCAACTCCACCCATGTACTGCTCCTGAGTCCCTGAGAAAAAAAACCTGAGAAAAAGTCCCTGAGCCCGGATCACGAGGTCTCTCTGTCTCTGAGGATCGCTGGACAAGATGTAAGATTTAAGATCCTCTTAAACCTTTATGGGGAGACCCTTTCTCACCTCCTTCACCGTCACTGTGCTGTAAAGCTGATAGTTACCGGAGCAAGAGTGCGGAGCCGTCCGAAATGGACTACGGGAGGGGGAAATGGTCGCAGTGCCCTAAGCAGCTCCGCTGAGCTCTCAGGGAAAGCTGCAGCTTGCTAAACTAAACCTAGCACTACAACACAACCTGCTATACAGCTGCTTGGCTTGGGCAGAGGATGCCACAGCTGCCTGAAGTACTGCAGTGTCTTATCCTGAGGGTCTGGGGACAGCACTTCACCAGTGACTTCACTGCAGTGGGTCACAGACTTGGAGAAGAGATGGAGCATGCTCTGCAGCCTAATGGTTGCAGCATCCCAAGGAATGCTAATGAACTTGGTGTGAGAAGTTCAGGGTTAAAGTTCCAAAACCAGATTTTTAACCAGAGCTATGTCTTTGCCTTTCTCAGGTGACTGCCAGTGACTAGTGGGCTACAGAGGTTTCTCTCTTTCCAATACTCTCCCTCACCACACCAAACCTTCAGCCTGTTTCAGGTCATTTAAATCACCCTCATGTGAGGGGTTATTTGATAACCAGGCATATGCTCAGTAAAATACTTTTCATTGGGTAAGCCACATGCTACTGACACAATTATAAATCACCTAGTTAGACATTTTGCAGCTGGATGCTGGCTACACTCTGTGCCTGCAGAGAGATGGTGGCCCATATCTGCCAAGGGCAAAGGAACACCTATCAAAGTTTAGAACATTGGGAGGGTTTTATACAGCCATTTTATACATCATTGTCTGGTATCTTACACATCAGCAGTGCTTCCTGTGTCTCCTGTGTCTCCTGTGTCACAGACTAATACTGTTGTAAGGAAACTACCAAGCATGTTTAGAGGTACCCCAGTTACTGCCCCTCATACAGGCAAAATTCAGGTTGGCAGTAAGATTTTAGTGAGTGAGGGAAACAGGAAAGAGACCCTGGAATTAGTGGGATACGGCTAGCAGAAAGAGCTGTAACGTTTCAGGCATGCGTAGCAGGAAGAAGGGGGGGGGGGTCTTGTTCTCTTCCCCTTCTTCCCCTTCTCTTCCTTCTGCTACCTCACTCCTCTGGGTTACAGAATTCCCAGCTGGGACCTTGTGATACCGATGCTTAATTTTCTCCCCTGCAGGCATCTCTGCTCATGGTTCTGCAGTTCTGACGGGAAGGAAGACAAGAAAGGGCTTTGCACATAACTCTGCTCATACAGGAAGCACGGTGGAAGAGGTGAGCCCTGCTCTACAAGCTGGATGAGGACTATCCTTTGCCTGAGCTTCAGGAAAGATTTGCTCAATGCCTGTCAACTGAACTGGGTCCCTTGGAGAGAGGAAGGGAAAATTCTAAGAGGCTAAACAGATGAGGAGGGGTCAAACTTGTTCCTGTCGATAACTTGTATTCAAGTAATGCTTTGCAAAGCCACTTTATTTCAGTGTAAACTGTACAGACAAACTTTAATAAAACTCCAAACTATGCAGAAGTTAAATGATCTGGACTTCTTAACCAAGGCTGAGATTTAGGTCAAATTTTCTCAAAATACAATTAAACTGTGAATACTTTTGCCACATCTGGCTTCTTTTGATTTGACATCAAAATAATGAAAATTTCACATTGCTTTCAGGATGTGCTTGCATTGTAGTAAAAAACTTGATGAAGCTCTGTGGTTTTCATTAGGTTTCCTTAAAGATTTAAGCCAAAGTCAATCCCTTTATTTGCAGAGGTAATTTAAGTAAGATGAACTCAAATAAAATGAAGAGTCAAACTGTTTTTCTCTGGTTTCTTGTAACTGCAAACAACTCTTCAAGTTAGTTCCAGCACTGCTACAGTAAAGCTCCCACTGAAGCCTCTCTCCTGCTGTCCTTAGAGGTCTCTGGGACTTTCCCTTCCAGGCAGCTCTCTGGGGTCCTGTGTAATGGCTGGACCATCAGGTGCAGCTTTCTTCAAATTTTTTCTGAGTCTTCAAGTTTTGTCAGGACCACAGATTTCCACAGATTTCTCAGACTACCAGCAAGAGACTTCAGCACAGTAAATAGCCTGAGACTAAACTGACTGTTGCAAACTTTGAAGAAATCCCGTAGGGTTGAAAATGGCAGAAAACAGTCTCTTGATGCCAGCCCCTTTCTTAACACAGACTGATATAGTTCCCTCTTCTAAATCAAAAAGGGTTGAGAATCAATGCAAAGAGCATGAAAAGCTGGTCTGTGATTTTGCACATGTGGATCTGGGCTTACAGCACAATTCCACTGACACCTGCACCTCTTGGTAATTCTAGAAGAGTCCACTGAACATATACAGGGCAATGTTTAGGGTATTCATGCAGCACTGCAAAACATCACTGATAATGATGTTTGCTAATAACCGTAGAAGAAAATAACAGCAATGTGAGTTCACATGTGGAAAATCAAGCCCTTGTTTGGAAGTTCAGCCAGCCAAAAAAGCATATCACAGTGTGCTGCTGCTCTTTGGGGCTACCAGCAACACGAAATAAGTGAAATATTTTCATAACGAAACTACACATGTACAAGCCTAAAGGCACAGAGTAAGCATATCTGTTAGGAGATGAAACTCTCTCCCTGATTGTATTCAAAGCAAACATATGCTGCTACCAGCAGTCTGCCTTCTCAACAAACCCAGACAGCCTCTCATGATGGCCTGGGACCAAAATCAGCAACTTCAGCAAGATTCTCTTTGGTAAAGAAACAGTCAGAATCTTTTATCAAGATTGGGTGTATTTTGAGAATACCAACTTCAATATTACAAGATAAAAATAGCAGTATTTAAGTGAATGATTAACCACACAGCTTCCAGGAACCAAAACCCCTACAAACTAAATGTCTTTTTGAAAGCTGTATGTTATCTAAGCACATTGAGATGCTGATGATCAAATAATTCAATCTATCAGATATGCAGAAGTGTTTCTGAGGAGCATAGAATTGATGCACACTTCCTTCTAAGTCTGTCACATTTCCAAACAAATATATATTATCTTTTCTTTCTAAAGAAAAATCGAAGGAGCTAAATGATACTTGTCACAAATCATTTTGATTTCTCTACTCTTCTGTTTCATTCTTCCCCTCCTGTTCCTTCAGATTTGTCTCCTGCATCTAGTTTGGAGGTTTCTCAGCTGAGTAAGTGTTATGCTGTGCAAGTATAGCAAGGCCTTGACCCTTCCTTTCAGGCCTTCCGGTACACATAATGTAAATAAAATAAAATCACAAAAGTCTTCCCCATCTTCTGAACTCCACCTGCTCTGAGCTTGCCCAGCTATAAATGGGCAATGCTCACTTGGCTGGGAGGCAACAGCCATGGAAGTGTCACCTCAGCTGCTGTGTCTGTGTGTACTGCAAAGCCACAGCGAGTGTGAGCTGATAGAGCATCAACATCCCGCTTTGATCTTGACCTTTGCCTATTCACTACAAACAACTGTGTGCCAAAACCTGTTTATCACAAAGCACAAACTGTGGTGGGAGTATCTGGGCAACTGGAGTCCACTTACTTCAGGTGCAGACGGTGTGGGTACTGTGCAGAACTAAAAAGTCACTTCTGCATCGCATCAGCAAAGAGTCTGTGAGCTTCCCTTGGGAACTCAAAAGATCCCAAATAAGCTGCATCAAACTTCTCTTTCCAGTTTCACAGCTCAGTACTTTCCCCTCAGATACTGGCAACTTGGAGCACCACTGCTGCTGGGAAGGAATTCCTTAGCAAGAATTCAGGCTGCATGGTTAAGGACTTCAGTGACCCCTATAGACATCTGAACCTGGAACAAACAGAAGGCAAAGCAGGAATCAAGCTCTGAATCTGGCTAATGCAGCACTGCTAGCAGGGGAACAAGGTCTGCCTAGAAATGCTGTGGTCCATGGGCTTGATGCTCATTTCCTCTTCCAACTCATGGACACCCCTAATCCCAGTACCAAACGGAGCTGAAAGCTGAACAAGGTAACTTTGTTACCTGACTCCTGAGATATGACTGATCATTGTAGCAGTGGAAGCACAGCTGTCATGGCAAGGTCCCCATCATAAGAAATTATGACAGACCCTTCCCCCTGCAATGACAGGTGGGTTCAGAGCACCCTAATATATTCTGGGGCCCAAGATACATTTGGGTCTCCCATAATTATACTCAGGCTTGTGTGAGATGGGTTTTCCTATTCTGGCTATTTCCTTGCATCCTGCAGCATGGGTTTTTCACCTGTGGGTCTCCTCCTCGGATAGAAACAATGAAAGCAAGGAGTCTCTCAGGGCAGAGGTGCCCTCCTGGAAGAAGAACAGGGTAGAAGCCCCCATTCAGGACCAAGTATCCTTGTGGTAATAACCTGAGCACTGCAAAGTGGGGGCAAGGCATTACTGACTCTATGCTGTGTAATATTTTCACACATAAAAAGAGTGCGTGCCTGGTGAACTTAGGATAACACAGTCAATAATCTATGTTTTGCAACCATGTTTGTGTCTCTTATGTCAGCTGGAGATGTGATGGTGCACAATTATAAAAGTGAGGATTCGGGGTAATCTGTTAAAAAGTCCATGCACAGTAAAACCATATGATTTTTAAACCCTGTGCAGATCAATATTGAGATGGATTTCTCCCAATGAAATAAAGATCCTGTTTGTTTGGTTTTTCTGTTTGGCACTCTCATGTGTTCCAAGAATATTTTCATCAGTGGGTCTTTAGTATGTTACTCAGATGTGAAAGATTTCCTCAGTGAGAAAAGCTAGTGGACAACACCAGATGTGCAGCCACATGATTGCTGCTATGCCCTTGTCTTTGCCTGAGTGAGAAAGATGCAGCCATTCCAGAGTGGCCTTTGAGATGTCCTAGTTGCAGACAGTATTGGTGTTCTAAAAACTGCTTAGACACGTATGTGGTTTTGGTTTCTGAGGTGTGGGTTGAATGATGGCTGAAAACTTCAGTATAAATGCCACTCGTGTGTACTACAGTTATAGAAGATGAGGAAAAAATATAATAATTATTTTATATTATATATAAACAAATACTCTTTGTTCATTATGTAATAATTTGCATATATATACACATACATATGCATACATAAATTATTATCATCAATCTTCTGAATGACATATAAATAATTATTTCTGGTTTATGCTTCAAGTAAAAGACCCGAAAAAGTCAGAAAAATTAATTATTTAAAATCCTGGGTCTGTGAGAAGACAGGGACATACTTACCTTTTTTTCTTTTTGTTTTTTTTTTTGCAATAATTCCAGAATGGGAAGAACATTACAAATTTGAGGACGATTGATGTCTGCCATCTTTTTGGTAAAAGATTTACAGGAACAAAGTTGGTGAGCTATATTCTCACAGTATCCTGTTTTAACAGTTCCTGGGGTTATTTCAGTTTCATGAGGCGAAACACAATGTAGACTTGAGCAGTCTACACGGGGGAGGTTGATATGGTGTGCACAAAGCCTCTGGGCCTTTGCTTAATCAATCAAATTCTTTGCTTGGAAAAAAGGCAACCTCCTCCCTCCCCCTCCACAGGATGTGGGATTTGAAGGCTCTAAAGCCTGTTGCCACAGGGTTTTTTGCCATTATGAAAAAACTTCATTACCTTGGTCCTTTACAGAGGGAGGAATAGTATGGCATTGCCAGGATGGTGCTTGGGAAAAGCAGCGTTTCTAGAATGGTGTCAGCACAACAGGGTTAAAACTTGTGATCTGCAGAAGAGGGTTCTTAATTGCTGCCTAGGAGGATGTTTGTATTTTGAGGAGAGCCTGATTCCTCAACAGGAAGAGATCATATCAGTGATGAAGGAAACCTTACAAAGAAGAAGAAAGATTTCAGGATAGGGAAACAGTATTCAGAGCCTTATCAGTACATAGCCTTGGTATGTCCCTACATGGCTAAGTGTACATTTATATTTTGAAAGACCTGAAACATGGCACTACAGCTTCCCCCAGGCAGCTATCACAAATATATTCAACCCCATCAATACAGTGGCTGTCTTATATCTCAAAGAGAACACTGAGAATTCTCATGCACTGAAGGACAGAGTTAAAGAGGGACCTCTAGTTTAGGAAGGTGATGCAGTTGCTATTGGGAAACTCGTGGCCTTTAACAGATTTTCCCTCCCTCATGTTGTCACCTGCTCCTGCGAAACAGAGTGACAGTTCCTAATGAGACCAACAAGGGATTTTCTTCCTACCAGGACAAGGCATATATTATTTACTGTGTCCAGTTCTGGACCCCTCAGTTTAGGAAGGATGTTGAGATGCTTGGATGCCTGCAGAGAAGGGCAACAAGGCCGGTGAAGGGTCTGGAACACAAGCCCTATGAAGAGCGGCTGAGGGAGCTGGGGATGTTTAGCCTGGAGAAGAAGAGGATCAGGGGGGGACCTTAACACTTTCTGTGGTTGTAGCCAGGTGGGGATCAGTCTCTTCTCCCAGATGACCAGTGACAGGATGAGGGGACACAGCCTCAAGCTTCCAGGGGAAGTTTAGGCAAGATAATAGAAAAAAGTTCTCCACAGAAAGAGTGCTTTAGCATTGGAATGGGCTGCCCAGGGACATGGTTGAGTCACCATCCCTGGAGGTGTTTAAAAAAAGACTTGATGAAGCACTCAGTGCCATGGTTTAGCTGATAAGGTAATGATAGGTCAGAGGTTGGACTTGATGATCTCAAAGGTCTTTTCCAGCCCAGTTTGTTCTGTGATTCTGTGATTTCTATATTTCTCTGCATGTCTAAAGCACGCTGCCTGGACAATTTCTGAATGCTAGAAATTGACAGAGCCTGTGGCTTGTTTAAAGGAAGCTCAACTACTGTGGCCTCTGGGGATATTCTTTTTCGGGGAAATAATACGTGCATGTGCTTTTACACAATTCTAGCTCAGACTTCGATACATACTTCAAAACCACAGTGAATGAGAGCCATATTTAACATAAGTCTCTACTACCAGTGGGAAGTTTCTCATCTTTTTTCTCAGCTACTTCTTCCTCACAAATGGAGGAAGAAGTTTCTAAAGGGTTTAGGAGGACATGTGTGTATAATAGGAACTAAATTCTTCTTTTTCTTTTACCATTTCTTTTTCTTTTTTTTCTGTGTATCAGACACAACCACTCTCCTGAGAGGACAGAATCCATCTTATTCAAAGTGTCCTACCATTACACAAGGCTTAGCAATCTCTAGGCTCTTTCTCAGAAAGGGTACAATTCTGTGAGACAGGATGTCACATATGTGCCCTACACGTATCACCCTCATCACAGTGAATCAGGAACCCACTGAAGGACATGTTGTGCAATAGGTCTGGCATATGGAAGGGTTTTCACAGCTTTTACCACATGAATAAATATTCTTATTCAGAATCCAAAGGCCTTCTGATAACCTAGCGTTTAGCTTGACCATTACTTTACCAAGAAGTAATGTTATGATGGCCTTATTTGTCCTTATTGGTGTCAGCATAACTCACAGGAACTTATTGCAAATTGTCCCACATAAACAATAAAGAGTACTTGTTCTTTCCTTGAAGGTGGAAGCAGCACAACCCAGGTATAGAAAATCTGCCAAATGCTACATGCAGTACACTGTCCATGTATACGCACCAGAGGGATGTTTTGTGAATCTCTGTGGTGAAGAGCAATTCATGAGCAACCTCTGAGGAGAATTACTTTAAGTAAGGGCTAGTTTACCATCCCTGAAAAAAATTTAAGCACTGTTATAGATTTTTTTTCCAACCATCTGTTCACTGCTCAGCAGTGCCTCAGGCAGCTTAGCCTACTTGTCCTACCTTTGCTCATGTGGAACAATAATTCCTGAAGGGATGAAGAATAGCAGAGCAGCATAAATTATGCCCATTTTTTACCTCCCTCAGGAGATCTAAAAAGCAGTTTCTTCAGAGATGTTGTTCCAGCTGTAGGGATAGTTTATTTCCACTAAATCCTCTTCCCAAGAATGTGAAAATTTCAAGGATTTAACTGATGGCATTGTAAAACCCCAATTTATGGGCAAACTCCAGCACAGGCTTTGCTGCACAGAGTAGAGTAAAAGCTCACATTGCTTATATTGTCTTCTGAAAGCATCTCTGACCAAACATCACACACCTTTGAGACTTCCCTCCAGCTGCTGAATTTAGTGTGCCACCTCAGCTACTTCTCTTGCTAATTACCTGCAAGCTTCACTCCCTATCTACTATTGCAACAACACACCACCAGTAAGGCAAAATTAACCTGTCTCACAATGGTCTAACCCAGCTCAGACCCTCTTCTCTATTTACTTTACTCCTTTTACAGCTGTAGCAGTTTCAACTATGTAAACCCTGTCCATGTTGGTAGTTGGCTTTTTTATTTCTTGAAAGTAAAAAGAGCCAACAGTCTCCCCTGGTAATCTTTTACTTGGCACCTTGTTCTCAAGCACTCTAATAACTCCATGTCACTGGCCTACATCTGTTAATAACCTTTTTCAAGGTTCTTTTGATTTCCAGCACATTCATTCACTCCTTTGGTAAAGGAAGGCCCTTCCCTTTCTATTTTCTTTCCCTTTTTCCCCTTCCTTTTCTTTTCATTTCCTTAGGGAAGGACTTTTAAAAGGAAGTTTGAGACCTGGTAGCTCCAAGGCAGAAAACTGGGCCTACAACAGTGGCAAAGGATGTCTAGTCCTGCTGACAAGTGTTACTGGCAATGATTACAGGCTGGTTTCAGGGCTCCTATCTGAAGGACTTCAGCTGGGTGCTTAAAAGCAGTCTGGACCCAGAATGTGCTCCTACTCACAGCTGTCAGAGATTCAGTTCAGCTCTACCTGTGTTCCCCCACTGCTATTTTCAATGGCAATTAGTTTCTCCTCCCACACGTGCACTTGAAGTTTAGGTCACTGAGAGAAATCTATGCTGTTTAGGACACATAAACCTCAGTTCCAACATGACCAAAGAGTGAGGTGAGTTGGTGGCCAGGCTCCCACACCACCCAGTGCCTGGCTCTCAGCAGCACCACAGCTTGACCTCACTGGATTCTGGCCCACAGCAAACCACACACAGCTGCAGGTGTGCTCTTGCCCAGGGAGCAGGATTGTGCCTTGCACTCAATAGTGCCTTGCACTCAATACTCCCACCAGGGAGGGAGATGATGTAAGACACGGATCGCCCCATTCCCCCAGGTTCTAGAAAGCTGTTTTGCTTATTGACAGCAGACAGCTTCTGCCTTAAAATGAGTGGGAGGTTTAGGGGCTTGCTTTCAGCTCAGAAAGCTGAAACAGGGGAAAAGCTGCTGCAGTGAGTGTGCTGCCTTGGATTTATATGGATTTATTTATCTGTTTATTTAAGTCTTTATATGAAGCGAGACCTGGGGAAGTCTTGGACTAAGCTCTTTTCTCAGGAAGGCTCATAATTTGATTTTATCAGGTGACAGTTTCAATCCACATTTAGAGTAGGGGAGGGGGAATGCGCTTATATCACTGCAAACCAAATTTCAAACAGGCTTTACTGGCACGCACATTGCCAGTTTCAGCTCAGGTGACTCAAGAATCACGCGAACTGAGTCACTATTTCAGTGACATCAATGCTACCTGCAGTGGTAAATTGCTGAAACTTATCAAAATAGTTGTATAATAAAGATGCTTCTGTTTTAATTAATCCTGTCCCTATCATGGACAGCTAATGGATGTTGGCTTTTAGCTGCAGTCAACTGTCACATTTTCTGACTGGGAGAAGTGAAAAATGGTGCAGTGACCATTGCCAGGGGCCGGATGAACTTTCTGTACTGGGAACAGCCAAACTGACAGCAGGCAAGTGCCTGTGACTGGGGCTTTGCTGCCTCTGCCAGCTGTGCCCCAGAATGGCCTCCAGTTCCAGAACCAAAGGGTTTGAGCCAGTCACTTTTGTGTTGCCCACAGCCAGAAAGCACAAGCGTGCCAGCCACCAGCCCTCTTCCCATGCAAGGAGAAGAAGAGAGTGAAAATTCTGAGGCTGGGAGTCTGGGTCCAAGCCACCCATTGTGGAATTACTAGAAATTTTCTCAAATGGAAGCACAACGAGCATAAATTTACTACTCTAATTAAAACCAAAGTAACCTGCATCTTTGGGAGGATACTGATCATGGCAGAGCTGTAAGAAGATATGGTCCAGTTCCTTTTATTATTCCTTTACCTCACTTTGTTCCCAACACTTAAGTTTAGGATGCAGCACTTAGAACAAACTCTCAGTGTGGTGTAGTAGGATGTTTAAAAAACCCTCACATTCTGTTTCCTTTCTGCTGGGTTCAGACTTTTAGATGAAATCACCCTGAAAAAGATGTTTGTACAACAGGAAAATGCGGTATCAAGATTATCAGAACGAGGTAGGCAGCAATATATTTCTTGACTTGCACAAGATGACAAGGAAACCACAGAACATCAGTGTGAATGCAATGGAACAAGGCCATGAGACATGTGCTATGTGTCACAGACATAAAGGTTTGTATAGATTTGAATGAGATTCAATTTAGATCAAAAGGACTTTCAGGGCTTTTTTTCCTCTTTAAGATAGAGGCATGTCTTTTGGCATTACACAGCTTGTGGCTATTGAGGCAGATCTGAAGGTAACAGGATGTGGAGCATGCACTTCTGATTTACTAGTACAAATGGCTTACACAGGCATGGAAAGTAAACTGCTTAAAGCTCTCTAAGATCAAAGATGAGACTTATTAGCAGGACTGTCTGGGGAGCTTTTTCTCATCACTTCCTTGCCATGTTAATGTGGTACAAAGGTACTTCCCCGACAGACCTATTTGCACAACACAATACCCACATTTTGTAACACATTCCCTGCACTAACATCCATGCCATGACCCCCACACCCCCTCTCACTCTGCTGTTGCATTTTGCTTCCTTCTATTTCTCTTGGGTCATAGAATCAAAGAATGGTTTGAGTTGGAAGGGATCTTGTACATCATTTAGTTCCAACACCCCTGCCATGAGCAGGGATACCTCCCACTAGACCAGGATGCTCAGAGCCCCATCCAATTTGGCCTTGAACACATCCAGGGATGGGCATCCACAGCTTCTCTGGGTAACTGGTGCCAGTGTCTCACTGCCCCCCACAATAAAGAATTTCTTCAGCATATCTAACCTAAATTTCCCCTCTTTCAGTTTGCACCCATTATTCCTTGTCCTGTCACTACAGTTCCTGATGAAGAGTCCCTCTCCAGCTTCATTGCAGGCCCCCTTTAGATACTGGAAGGTTCCTATCAGGTCTCCACACAACTTTCTCTTCTCCAAGCTGAACAGCCCCAACTTTCTCAGTCTGTCAGTACCAACTATTCTTTTGATTCCTGTTTTCTTACAGCATCTTCTTCTACCTGCAGGTAGGAAATAATGACATGACAAACACAGCCGAAACACTGCAGAAATTGGCAATTTTGGTTGCTGTGACCTTATGGCAGAATGGTACTTTGCAGCACATGAAATGCTCCTACATAACAGCAGTCTGCAAGAACTAAAATACATGGCCATGAAGTACTGAGACAAAGAACTCACAAAAGATATTTTACCATATTCTTTCTGTATATTTTGCACTATTCCAGAATTCAGTTTGGTATAACTGAGCCCCGAAGAATTTTGTGCTGAAATTCAATGGCCTGTAGGACATCCTATGTCCTACATAGAGATAATTTATTCTGTAGAGCTGGTTTTAGCGAGGAGGCAATATTGTCTCTCCTTCAGAAAGCATTATCCTTCAGTTTTTTGTCAACTTACCAATTTAACACTCATCACAATTTAGAAACTCCAAATGTAGCTTCTTAAGTATCACTATCCAAGCATCCAGACCAAGACTTGACACATAACTTAGAACATGCACAGACCAGCTTCTCTCTACCTGATGAAGTTGATGGCTCCTTCATGCACTACTTGTTAACTATTTCATGTTCAGCTCTGTGCCCGGCCCCACAGATTGAAGCCAGGCTCATGGAGCAGACCTTCCTCATTCTATTGCTTCCAACCAAAATCTACAAAGTAATATCCACTCCTGACAACCACCCGCCTCCAACGGGACTGTGAGACAGAGCAGTTGGTCCTTGAAGAGCCTATTCCTTAATGTAAGTGCTACAGAAAAGAAGGGAAATCAAGCTCTTATCCTAGCACTTCCCCACTAGCTGTGTATCCCAATCCCTAATTACAGCTACCTAGAACCTGCTTTCATCCCAACAGCTCTCAGCAATCCTTCAAGTCTCACTCCAGAAAGAGAGAAATCTCCTACTATTTTCTAACTTTCCATCTCAGCTTCTCTCAATCACCTTCTGGAAAGTACTAAACAAAGATGCTTTCCTCAAAGCCTTATCGTTTTCTGCTACTCGTGAGGTCCTTGCATGAAGAATCTTTGCCTGGCTAACACCAATAAGAAATGCCATAAATGAGCACAAATCATCTGGGCACAGAGCCATCCATAAACAGAGCACAGGCATTACTGTTGAGGAGAAATTATTCAACTTGAATTTTTCTAACTAGAATTATTTCAAAAGAGAACATTTTAGTTTTCTGTTCACAAGTAAAGATCTTGACACAACCAGCCAACTGATTATAGTCTTTTACAGAAACAACACAGGGAAAAATATTTTAAACAAAAAACTCTGGAATGCACCAATACATAATAACCCATTTCTCTCTGTATCTTTCCTTCTGACTTTCTCAGAAAGAAAAGCTACTTTACATACGAGATTCTGCTAACCTTCAAACTGAGGTCATGCTGGCCAAATTAATAGTACCATTCTTACTTGTACCAACTATGGTGCAATTCAGCGTATGTGAGTTCTCTAATAAAACGCCCATATGCTCTGAATTTTTATGTTGGTGCAAGCCAACATAATAGCCAATTCTATATGATGTTCTCTCACTGTGCAGGAAAATCTTTTACACCTCATCTTCTTACATCAAGTTTTTCAAAATTGGTGGCTACATCATGTTTCCCCAAGACATAATGTTCTGTCTTTATCACAAATGAAACCAACCTGTGGACTGGGTTTCTGGTGAGATGATCTGGAAGCAAGAGAAAAAGCAGATATGCCTATTCCTCACGAAGCTGTTCCTTTTCAGAGAGTAAATGTTAATAGGGATTTTCAGTGGTGAGAGAAAACTGCAAATCAGACATTAAACTATTGGAAATACTTATTTAGAAAAAGAGGTATACATCACTGCCACATCCAAGGTTTTCCAGTGTGTAACAATATACTAGTTTTTTACAAGAAGAACCTCTCTCTTTCACAGAAGCATTTCATAATCCTAAAACATGTCAATGCAAAAGCATCCCAGTTTTGATTTTGAAATGTAGTCACCTTCCCTCTCAGTTAAGAGGACTTTCGAGATTAAAATATCTCTTTCAGGTATATGATCCAAAATTTACTCATACTTGTTCATCCCCCTAATAAATATGGCTGACCAATAAAGATGTCTTTGATAGTACTTCTAGGGTATTTTCTTCAGTGAAATTTGAAAGATTCAAAATTTAAAAAAAAAAAAAAAATCGGTCTATAATCTACTCAGGTTTGTTGTTGATTTCAGGTTACTTGCTTTCAGAAAAACATACATTTTAATCTCTGAATTCTTCATTGTCTTAACTCTAAATGAAAGGTGTCTGCAAATGCACTTTGTTACATATTTAAGGAGAGTGAGGAGCACACGGACACTGAGAAGGAGATTGCATTACTTTCTGCAAATCTGGTCTCTCTTTGCTTTTATTATTAAAACTGTGTCTGTTGGAAATTGAGACACTAAGTTGCTATTAGTCTGAAGCAAATTTTTGCTTGGTTTTATGCAGGTTCATGTATGAATGTTCCTTGTATATTCTTCATTCTGAGTCTCCCTTATGTTTTGTCTCCCCTGTTTAGACCTGAGTGACTTGAAAGGTTTGAAACATTAACTGAATTAATTTGATTTCTTTAAATGGATGGAATGTAGAATTTGTCTAGCTTGTGTCTGCTTGGAAGACAAAAAGTTGTGTTTGATTAACATGTGACATCCAGAAATATAACTGCAGACTGATTTCAAAACATCAAGAAACAGTGAAATCCTACCACTTCTTTTGAAAGTTTATTTTACTGGTTGATCATGTTCAGAGTTGAACTCCTGAACCTTTATAAGTGTGGGTAAATTCTTCTCATCAGTCTCATTTCTGAATTACTGCACATGTGCCAATGCTACATGGCTCTCTTGCTGTCACAGTGTTTGGAATTTGGGACTGCACCTTGAACTTGCTCAAACCTTTTGTGAGTACTGATCCCTTGCCTGTATTGTATTAGGAAATAGAGACACCAGCTAAGATTTCACTGACAGGTGCACAGTACGTGTCTGTTTCTGTGATGAACAGGCAAAATGCAAGGTGTGAGAAAAGTCCTTCCTCTTTTGACAGATGAAAAAATAGGAATTTACAAAGGAATAAATGAAGATCAGAATTTGGCTCTGAAACTTGCCTGAGAGGAACAAGAAGTTTGTGGGAACTGAACCCAGAAAGCAAATTCATGTCTAAAAAGCCCAGAAAAGGGCCAAACAACTTATATTTATAACAGATTAGAGCTCCTGTCCTAATTCTGTTTTCTGATACCCAACTGCTTACTGCTTCATATCCTGTAAACTCAGTCTGTGCCTTGATGCACTCCCACATACATGGCACCAGACCAACACCACTTGTGTCACTTCAGTCTCAGCGAATTACAAATTGGGAAGCTTTTAGTCAGCAGCTAATGTGATATTTTCACTGTCTTTAATGGATATGAACAATATATGTTGTGCCTTGTTACATACATTTTCTTTCTTTGCCAGTAGAAGCATTTCTGTGACCAGAGTACTGTGTGGCATGTTGATTCTGAGTGAGTGTTCAGTGACAAGCTGAATCAAACTCACTTTCTCTGGGGTGCTGTACAGAATTTTACCTTTTGGTTCAAATTTTCACTAAGTCCTTTCCTGAGATCCTTTGATTGTCTTTTTCATGTTTTGTCCTGTAACATCTCAAGTAAAACAATACAGCTGCTACCGTCTGCTATGGCTCTTGGCTTATCCATCTAATTATCTAAACCCTGAAATTATAGAATATTCTCTTACTTGGCCCAAGATGGATCAGAGACAGACCTAAGTATTGGTTTGTAAAGCAGCCTTAATAGTCTTCATTTTGGCATAGCATATTTGACCTTTTAATAGGTATTGTTGTTTCAATCTTGTGTTAGTTTTGCTGTGATATACAGAGGGTATTTCCACAAATCACATTATTTAAAGCAGACAGGTTTTTTGCTTGCTGTGTGGTAGATTTGCATATATCACTCTCGTCAACTATAATGAAAGTTTACACATGTAAAAACCCTGGTGGCAGATTGTGATAAGGCAGATTTGACACACATAACTTTGCAGATAAGGATGCTACAAGACATTGACATTTGTAGTGAAATGCTTTGAAGAAGGACTGTATATAATTGATAATGAGATGCAGATGGTTGGAACAAACTGGATGCCAAAAGGTGACCAGCCTTGGAAGAAAGTTTTGGCAGAACCCATCCCATAGAAAAGAGCAGACATAGAAAGGGCGGGCCTGATTTGCTCCTCTATCCTTACTGCAGAATAAGTGTTACTGAAAGTAAAAAAGGATTGGGGAGAAAACAACCCCTTCAAGATCAGAAGATGGGGTTGGAAGATTTGACAGCAGCATGATAGTTTGCCTGTTTCCTCCTTCCTATCTTCTTCCGTTTCACAGTGGGAGTCTTTGAGTGCCTGGTGAAGGTTCCCATCTTAAACACACTACGTCTTTAATGCAGGGTTAAGAAAAAAGTAGCAAGTGGTTATTGAAATGTCATACATCATTTCCCATGCCACCTGCACGAAGAATTCTTTCTGTCTTTCTGTTAAAGAAATGGCATCCTCTATTTACTTCAATGGCAGACATTACTTTCCCCTAGCTTCTACTTTAAATAGTTTTAGTTATAACTCAAAGATGGTTTAGAACTACAATGTTGATTTCCTTGCCACTACCTGATGATTTGTCATACAGTACAGCTATTGCTTATGAATAATCACAAGTGACCTTGAGATCTATCCAAGCCTGTAGTAGACTCTGCTTGAAAATACAGCCCACTCGGTTAACTGAACTTGAAATGAGGAGCCTGGGACCTGCCTAAAGAAGTATAGTTATCACCTGTAAATGAACTAAGCCAGAGATTTTAAATCTTCAAGAAACCTTAAAGCCAGAAAAAAGCTTCCAGTGAAATCTTATAATCATCAAGCCTGGGAGAAGGCTTTAGATCTAAGCTTCTGACTTGTTTGCTACACAAGGTTGATTTAATAAGCTTCTCTCTATTCCATTAATGTCTTTTAATGCTGGATTCTGCTGGCTTGAAGACTTCTTTCCTTAGCTTAAAGAAAGTGGAATCTAAGTGCCTGTTACCTCAGAGAGATGCAACTGGTTTTTTTCCATATATTACCAGAGAGAATCCCTTGCATCAAGAATTGATCACCATCCATGGGCATTTTTTTCAAACAGCTAAAACCAGAACTATTAACTGCAGAAAGAAACCAAAGACATCTCAAATGACTCGCTAGGAGATGACTGACTGCAGGAAAAAAGAATGGGAAACACACCAAGCTGAAATGTGGAGAGAACCACACTTTCTGTTACATTTTGATTTCTGTTCTTCATAACCAGAAGGGATCTTGAAAAGCCAGAACACAAAGATGAAGGTATAAGATGCCATGAATAAAGATTACATAGATAGAACAAAGAGGTATGCAGTCCCCTTCCAGAGGTAACCCATGTGAGCTGATGAAATGCAAGACCTCTCAGTGCCACACAATGGAATCCAAAGAAATTCGTGCCAGAGGACTCTGAATGTCCTCTGCAAAGCTGCAGCCACATGTGAGCTGAGCTTGGCCACACTAATGGCCAGGCCCACGGACCCAGGTGAGCCCTCGCTCAGGCAGCTGCCCCGCTGTGGGGAGGCCTGGCACTCTGCAGGGGACAGCACGCTGCCGGTGGTGGCACCGGTGCCAGCAGCCCTTGGCTGTGCTCCAGTGTGCCGTGCCGCACACCTCAGCGGGGACACCGGCAGACCTGCCGCAGGCAATCTGCTCAAATCTCATTCGGCCAACACTCCTCTGGTGCCCATCAATAATTCCTTGAAATAAGTCTTTTTGCATAGTCGAGCGAACTCCTCACTTCCACTTCTTGCCAAAATAATCTATTCTAATCTGCTTTTAACGTTGTCCCACTGCTACCTCACAGTTTTTTCCACACCTCGTCTCCATTTTCCCCCCACAAGAGGGCACTAACACTGCATCCTTTGAGGAGTTTTAGTTCCCAATGAAACGTGCCTCAAAGGAAAACCGGTGGAGAGAAGCCAGAGGGACCCAGCATAAGATTTCAGATCTAGAGCAACTCCCTTCCCCCCGGGGCTCCACAGTTTTAATTCCAAGGTTTTGATTCAGAAACATCTCTGGTAACAGCAGCATGAAGCCTCTAATAGAAGACAGTTGCATAAAGCCACTAATAGGACATGGTAGTTCACAGGCATATATTTGATTTTATTTCTGTTTTGTCTCTTGGCCTCTGCTTCAAGCAGTGAGACTATAAAAAAATACGGATGCCTCTGGAATTAGAAACCTTCATGGACCTTAAGAGAAACCAGTCGGAGAGCTGAGAAATACCAAACACCAAACGTCTCTTGAAATAAAACATACATGAGACAGCCAAGAGACAAATCCTATTCAGGGAAATCAGAGTGAAGTAAAAACACAACTAAAATTGCCATAGGATGGGGAGAATCTAGTGAATAGAGAACACGCTAAAAAAAGCCCTTGTACTGCATAACTTGACACAGTGACAGCTATGGATGAGATAAATATACAGAAAAAATGAAAACCAAGGAAGGAAAGCATTTACCTACTTAGTGTGGTCTATGGGTTTATGCTTGCAAATACAAAAATAATTCTAAAGAAAGGAAAATTTAGGCTAAGTACCAGACAAGCTTTCTGTACATGGCAGAGAGCCCACATGCTCTCATGCAGGCAGTGAACGACCACATTTGAGCCACTAATTTGGTTCCCTTATTCTGGAATTTATAAATGCAGGGCTAGCCTTCAGGGACAGGACATAGCTACCAAGATGGTGTTACTTGGCTTCTCTAGAGCTTTAGTTTACTTAATCTACTAGAAGACATATTTTTATACAATTCAGTGATCAGGGAATTATAAGAAACTCGTCATGCTCTTCCCTCCTCTCTCCTCCTCCATCTCCACTGGCTGCACACAGCACTTTCTCAGGTAAAGGCAGAACAGTTTTCACCAAGTCCTGTAACTTGAGAAACAGGAGTGATGAAACCAATATAAGATTGTGTTAAAACAGATAAATTGCTTCTTTACAAAACACATAGAGGATTTCTGCTATTTGCTACCACAGGAGGATTTTGATGCTCAGGGAATACAAGGGGTACGGACTGCAGACAATGGCCAAGCTTGCACTGTCTCCTTAAACAACTGCTTTTACTGTTACTCCTGGAGAGAGAACATGGCATGACAGACCACTGGTCTGGCTCAGGAGTGTATTTCTATATCCCCATGTTCCTCCCTTCCACTCTTCTGATTTAGGCAGAGCTAAAACAACCACAACTTTTAATGCTATGATCACTCATTAATTGTCTAGAGGCTGCGTAGAAAGAGGGCACCTTGAAAAGTTGATTTGAAAAAGGATTAGAGAGTCTCTCAAAGCCACCACCTTGCAGGGGTCCTGAGGTTCTGGACACAGAAAATGCAGCCTGAACTATTGTTGGAACCATTTGCTGTCAGAAGATGCAACTTCCACAAGCCAAATACCCTTCACCAAACTGCATCAGTTTGACTTAAGTTTATTTTGGCAAATAAACAAAAGGGGGAAGAGCAGGTACTCTTGGTATTGTCCAAACATCCCATTCCAACGTTTTTTGAATTAAGCCTTTTAGTTTTCCTTGTTTTGATTGATCTTCAAGAACTATTTTTTAAAGTACGGCATATAAAATAAAAGAAACTAATTAAAACTTCAATGTGTCGTGGTCCATGGATTCTGAATCACTTTAACGCTTACGGAACATGAAATTTCACTACACAGTGAAGGAATTAATATATCCAATTTTGACAGGCATAGCAGTAGCAAAACAAAGAAGATAATGTTTAATATTCTGTCGTATAAGAGTAGCCATCATTTCCTCACTGTTTTCATCATATGAAGGTTTCACTAGAAAAATTCACAAAGGAAGGTGTCATGTTTAACGCTGTAAGGAATACAGAGACAGTAGACACAAGTCTTTCTGGGGGAAGGCCTCAAAAGAAACTCTCCTGGACTCTCCAAGGCTCTAGTTTTCCTAATGTCCATTAAGGAATCCCTTTCAGGAGCACATATTTATTGCACGGATACCAAACCCTATGATTGCTCTTCATAGGATTAGGCAAAGGAATTAGTTCTGTTAGAAAGAATTAAATTATTTAGAAAATCAGTTCTGCAAGAGGACTTCAGCACTGGCTCAGAAAATTCAGTTTCTGGATCAACTTTTTGTGTGGCCTTTTGCAGGTCATGTAATCAGGTCTGTAGGTACTGGCAGTGATGTGCAGACCACACCAGTGTTGTTGCACCCAGGCACGTACATAGCCCATTCCACCAAGCAACCCCATTTTCTCTGTCAGGCTTAACATCTCCTTACCTGTGAGAAGGGTTATTTCCCTGCCTTATGAGGAGGAGGGGGAATAACATCGGAGAGACAAAATCCACTAACAATTCTGTAGTATTCAAATACTACTGCAGTGTAGGCGGTCGGAACAGAGCTAAATCGTTATCATACTCTACTTACACCTACTCATGGACATACTGATTCATATTGTGAGTGTTTGGAGAATACACTGGATGGTACTTACTTTCCATTACAAGTAATAAATTGGTGTTTGAGTCTAGCTCATCCTTCTATGGTTTTTCATGTACCTCTTCTCTATTGAGGTGTATTTCTTGAAATGACTCTTTTGTAGCCTTTGTTCTGAAAGTAACTTTGAATAAAAACTACTGAAAGTTATAGTCGTTGCTGTACTATTTTTCTACACATTTTACAAATCAGTCCCAGGTTTCACATTAAACAGTTCCACTCCCTGTTTTTAAGGTTAAGCAGACAACTTTGTTCAAATGACTACCAACAACCCAAGCTGCCTAAAAAGATGTAAACAGCTCACGCTATAGGATGTCACTGAACAGAAAGCCAGTTACACTCAATATTTTGCAATTTGCATAAATTATAGGAGTTTTGTTTCTTTGTTTGTTTGTTAGGGTTTTTTTATTATTTCACAGTAAATTTTTCCTCTACAGGGGTTATTTGTGGGTCATAATGGGAGACTAAAATATGTGAAGTGGGAAAACAGAAGTCTGGAACAGTAATATTAAAACACCATGTTCCATGCATTAGCACAGTAAATGCTGTAGAATTTAAATTGTCTGTGGACTCAGCACAGACAAGGTGCCAGAAATCTGCAAGTTCTAATCTCATCTTTGCAGCTCTAGAAATAGGCATAAGAGAATTAACTCATCATGCTTTATTGCTTGAGAGAATCTATAAACTAAAATTGTATTTCAGATATTCTTCTGTAATTGATTCACAGTTTTACTGCAGTTACTTTCTTAATGGCCTTTCCAGGCAGTAACTCTTAATACATAAGCCTATCCAAAACATGGAAACTTGTTTCCTAATTGCTGGAAGTATCAGGACAGAGAACATGTTCCCAGAGAAAAAAACTCCTTATCATTTTAGCATGAGATTTTGCTTGCCCCAGGATTTGCTAGCTGTACCCACACAAGTGTTTCTTAAGCTCCTTTTGGTGTCAGAATTCATTACAAGATCTCCTGCCTAGGAGACATTTCCATCCTTTCCCCTTTTTCCATTTTTCTTTTTTAGAAAAGTGAGATAATACTTGAGAAAGATGCCGGATCAAAAAGCCCTCAAGTCCTCCTTGCTACACTCCAAATCCTGTGTCAAGAAACACTCATCTCTCCTCCCAAGCATGACTCTTAACCCTTTGTCTAATAAAATAATTGAAACCGGCTCCCGGGCTCTCCCGTGCTCCTCCATCTCCCTTGAAATTCTCAAATAGGATGCCCGGTTGTTGCTCTTTGAACCCACAATGAGTCTATGGAAGTCAAAGCAATTAGTTTAATACATCTAGAGAGCACAGAAGTTCCTCTCATGTCTGGGTCTAAGCCTGCAAGAAATTGCACATCCTCAGCTCCCTTTGACTGAGAATGTCTAAGCACTTCCGAGAAGACCAAGACTAGCTGAAATTAAAGCTCTGGATGGAAAAAGACTGTTAATATTAAAGGAATGATAAAGCAAATTTGCATTAGTAAAAATAGGAAAGGAAATGCAAAAAATGTAGATGATAGTATAGAATGATAACAAAAAGATGAAATTAATAGCAAGGAGTGTTAAAGATGGGGCCTGAAATAATGGGGCTGATAATAAAGACAGAGATGGAGTAATGCTAATTCCCAAGATATCAAGCTTGGCAATAAACCTGTTAGTAAAATTCAGCCTCATCAAAACAGAAGTGAAATTGTAACATTTAAATCTAAGTAGAATTATATATTGCCATCTCATGGGAGGGACAGTACAGGTAGGTGTCACCACTGTCAGCACTTTTCTGAGAGAAAGGAAGAGAGGGGAAAGAGGAGTCTGAATCAAAACACCCAAGGTCCTTCTCTTTCCCTCCAAGATACTAACTGCTGCATGGGGAGAGAATTTGCAAATGTAGGTCCCAGGTTCAGGGCAGCGGAATGCCTGCCAGGACCCCTTGTGTCCTGTAAGCCTGAAAGGGTCTCTCTCCTCTCCCAGGGAACCTGTTAACCACACCAGATCTCTGCCTCTCATAAGAAGCTGCTGCCTCACTATGTTCTTATGTCTCTTGGATTGGGAGAGAGCTGCTGAGATCTCTGAGGATTCCTCTACCTGTTACTCCTGCCATCAGAGGAAGAATACCTTGCCTGAAGAGAGCAGTCATCTTCACAAATTAGGAAATAAACCTCACAAGTTCAGAGTTTTCCCAAAATAAGTAAATGTAAGAGAAAATAACAAAGACATTCAGAGAACAGGGTTCTGAAGACAATTTTTGAAAAATCTGAACACATTATTGCATTATCTTTCAAACTTCTCGTATTTTTTCAAACTTTTACTGTGCTTTCTCTTGTATGTTTTCTTGAAGAAGCAAAATAAGATGGTACTAAAATTTTAAATAGAAATACTAAATTTTTTACATGTTCTGCCACCTTTCCAAGAAAACAGGGTGTAATAGTAGCCTGTTTTATCGAAGAAGTGACTGTTTGACTTTCAGAGCCCATTTTTCCAAACTCTTCACTTCCTGTCCACATCACTGTTCAGAGAAATTGATTTTCCTCCACAGATAGATGTGCTTTTCATATCTACTGCTGGCTTTTTAATTGCAGTGGCTGTAGCATTAGGTCAGGCTTCAGATATTTGAGTTATAGGAGTTGACTGTAGCCTCTTAACTAACCTGTTGCATAAATTCTGATTCAGCAATATATTATATGCTGGATTAATTCATCACATTAATGGAAATACAGCTTTTAATGCAGTTGGAATACAGTGCTGTAAGTTTTGATTCAGCAGCAGATTATGTGCTGAATTCATTCATAACATTAATGGAAGTTTTAAGTGCTGTTGGAAGATGTCACGAGAAGATTTTTTATTTTTCATTCCACACTGTTTTCAAAAATACATTTGAAGGCTTTTTAGACATTGCAGCACATCCTGATGACACAGCAAAGAGATGCAGCTCTGGTTACTAAACCAAAGACCTTATATTCAGGTACCCTGAAATGTCAGATTTCCATGGATCTAGCATCCCTCCTCTGAACCCTGAGCAACTGTGGGGACACATTTAGCAGAAAGGATTTCATGGCCAGTAAATGGAAGCTTCACTTTTTCCACACTGTGCTTCTTGGAAGGAAAAAAGATGCAGGGGTCAGTACAGAATCTAAGTAGTACTGAGAGGAATGGCAAAAAATCACTGAGAGTGTGGTTTTGAAACTCCAAACAATAACCTGTGAAAAGTGTCCTTTAGTCTCCACAAGCTACTTTGCACTGGGTCTGAGACTACTACAGTCTTTTGGAAGAGGCCTCCGATGTGGAATGTTTTAGCCCCGAAGGCAGGGTCTGCCTAGCTAACACCATGGTAAAAAAGCCTATAACCCCACTATAGGACAAGTAAGATTTCCCCCAAATGTCCCATATTCCCAGACTCTCATTCCTTCCTGCAAAAGCACCTGAACACTTGCAGCTGCTCAGCTTCTTCCTCTCTAGCACTGCACATTCATGGCTGCTCAGAAACCCATCAGACGCCCCGGCTCATTGAATCAGAGGGGTGTGGGATTTTCTCTCTCATACACATCATGATAAGTCATTGTATAGAGGCTATTAAAATTAGGAGCCACCTGCATGTGGTTTCAGAACAATCCATCTGAGTTTGTAAGATAGGAAGAAGGGAATGTGGGTGTCTGCTGGGGCTCAGATATCCCCAGAGTATGAATGTATAGAAGGTAGTTATGAAGTGTATTGATCCTCTTGCTAGATGCTGGAATAAAGCCCAGGCCTATGCAGACTGAGAACAGGATCTCAATTTTGTGCCAGCAGAGCCATCAGGATGGCTGACTTGGAAATTTGGATCAACTGATGGAAATGTGGACATCTTGTTATCACAAATACACCATTTGGATAGAATTTTTCAAAGTAAAGCACACAATAGCTTCTCAGTTTTGTAAAGTCCTGCATACTACTATCTCAGCCTGAAGGTGAAGTTCAAATTGCATTGGAGTGTAAATCAACACACCAGAGATGACTTGGGTCTCAGTGGACAGTGCAGTGCTTGAGGAGCAGCATCCTGGATGAATATTGCAACTCTCCCAAACTCTTCAGAGATACAGGCATTTACAACAACACATTTGTAAGAGGCTTTAAGTCACTGCTAAGATTACTGCTAAACATGATTGTGTCACACTATGTATTTTTGCTGACATCTCATTTCCTCTCTTGTTTTGTGGTGAAGGTATAGACAGGGTTTATTACCAAGTCATCCTTCCTGTGGTAACAGATGGAAGTAACAAAAACAAAAAAGCACACAAAAGGATTATTAACATCTATGGCAAGCTTCTCGATACTCTGGCCATTAATTTTGAGTACTGCAAGCTGGAATATATTATCACATCCAAGTGCACCCAATCTCTAAAGAAGGAAAAATAAATAATATGAAGAATAGACATATGTTCATTGAATATTGATCCAGAAAGAGACATAAAGTATTTGACAATGGATACAACATATTATTACAATTAATATTTTTCTTTTAAAAAATTACATAAAATTCAGTAGGTTTATGGATAAGCACTTGATTTTACCCCTGTTAGGTTTCAGCTGCAGAACCATAAGGTTGCTGCTGAACAATGGGTTATTACCTGAGCAGTTGCCTCCTGCAGCTGTAAGCTCAAAGCCTGCTTTTGGATAAAGAAAGAATTCGGTGATCCTAGCTCTGCTTCTTTTTTTATGTAACCCATAAAACACACTGACAAACTGGCTGTCCTGTTGCAAAAAACCTACAAGATTGGATTAACAGGATTCAGGGTTGAGGTGCAGTGGCTGAACTACAAGATGAAGCTTGTACAGAACATGCATTGTGTCTAGTTCAAACCAGAGCAATTAGCTGTTCACTTTCATGACTATTAAATGCACTCATAATTAAAATTTAAAAGTCTGAGGTCTATACTATTTTTTCCAAGCTCCAATTATGAGTAATAAGATTTAAGTTTAACTTGTCTTTTAATAGAGGGTAAAGAGTCCTTATAAATCAGTCAAGTAGAAATTGCCATTGAAGAGCTATTACTGAAGAATTGCTGTCGAAGTAAAACTAATTAATATCTGTCACTGCAAAGAGTTAACTACAGAAAACTTTCCTGCTTAACTACCAGCACTATTAAACCACCAGGACTTATATCATCAAAAAAAAAAGTAGGAGAGAACACACTGTTTCTTTTGACATCAGCTTTTATCTTTTGCTCTGGCAAGATTCTCAAGTCTTTTTTCATGAAATCTGACCGGACAGAACTGAAGCCAGGTCTGGCTTCCCCAATTAGCTCTGGTGATGTGGTGTCCGATCATGTTCTCAAAGGGTTTCCCCTTAACCGAACTTTTGGATCACAAAATTACAAAAAAGAGACAAGCTCTAAAGAAACTGAGAGGTTATTAAGTTTCACTGAAGAGACTCAGAGATGGCTTTGCCACCTTGGGCCCAGAAGTGCTAGCCAGATCCTGAGATCACACAAAGTGGTCCCAGGTCTCTTCCATGGCTCGCAGCACACATCAACGCAGAGGGCTGCTGGAAATGGATGAGTGCTATCCCTGTTCAACAGTCAGAATCCAGCTTGCTCGTTAGCTTTGGTCCCTGGTGATACACATCTATTCCAACAGACACTCGTGACCTCACACCTACATATTACTGCGGCAAAAGAGATGTTGGAAGACCAAAAGTACAAAATTTGATGCTGCCTGGTGCAATATTTTCTTTCTGGCTTTGGGTCATCTTCTTAACAGAAATTGCAGATTCTTATTAGTGGAGCACTTACTAGATGAGTTTTATGGGTTAATCCTTCAGAAAGCATTAGATTCGTCTTCCCAGGGTCTGTCCCAGTCCTGAAAATATACAACAGCCTCTCCGAAGAAAGCTTTGATTGCTTATTCATAAATCCTCATCAGAGATTATCAGAAATGTTTGTAATGTGAAAATTAAGGCCCTGAGCAAGCTAGTATCATTTTTAAGCTGGTCCTGCTTTGGGAGGGAATTGAATCAGGTATCTCCAAATGTTCCTTCCAATGAAGATTGTTTCTGTTTCTATGATCATGCCTCGCATTCCACCACACATGCACAAATACATGACAGTAAATGTATATAACTGGATCAGGCCATAATCAGCATTGGTTTTTTTAAAAAAGAAGCAATCCTACTTTGATTATATAATTTTTATAGTAACTTCCCTGTGACAGATTTCCTGAAAGGTTATTGTTATCAGCTGTAATAGCAAACCATGTATTCCAAGTATTTTCCTGACTTGAGCAAATGATGAAGTTCAGATTTCACTTGAGCTCAACACAGCACACCTCTACTGGATATTCTTTGTCTCTCCTGCTGTCCTTTTGCATGGTAAGTATTCATATTTTCCATGCCCAATAGCAACCAGTGCAGGATTTCAGGGTGGTAGCTGTCTCCCCTCCTTTGGCACCAGGGTGAGGAGTCAGTACACATTGCCATTTCTCCAGGGCACCTCAGATCCAGGCAGGTATTGGCAAATTGGAGGGAATTAAAAGAGCAGGGACAAACGTGATTAAGCAACAGAAGCAACTTTATGATGAGAGATAAAAGACCTCAGGTTAAAAAGTTTGGTCAAAATTTGACTAAGGAAATGGATATTTAACTACACTTATTATGGCTTTCCTTTCACCTTATTTAAGAAGGCATGTAGTTCAAAAGAGAAAAGTGTCAATCTACAAAAGACTAGAGAAATAGTCCAAGATGGTCCAAGAGCTGCTGAAGGGAACTGACTGAAAAACAAAGACAGAGGCTTTTTAGATGTGCAAACCAAGATAGTGCCATTTCTTTCTACTTCTTTATAACAGCTGAGGATCCTGGCCTGCCTGATTTTGATCTTGATACTTGTCTGAGCAGACCATGTTTTCCCAAATTATCTCCACTGATAACCTGACTGAGAGCAGTTAGGTTAAGGAATGGCAGAGTAATTCAGTCTTTGTACCTAGCCACTCTTTTGACATCCCAGCTGAGTATCTGTACTTCTGGTAAAAATTGCACTGGTGATCATATTTTTCATGAAAATGGTTAGCTGTCCCCTAGAAGCTGGAATAAGATGGTCTAGGTGATTTTCAGGAGAAATGCGTGAAAAGGGAGACCTGAGAAACTGCAAGTAGTTTCAGCACAGCAGGGGTGGAAGTCCCAGCAAGTATCAGACAAACTGAACTAAAAAGAGCATTGGCGGATTTTTCAGTGAAAAAAATATGGTAAGAGCTCCTAGAGGGGCAAGTAAGCTGGACTATGTTTGGTTGGGGAGGTTTTTTTTTTGTGGAGGGAGGTTAATATAAACCTTGTCTTAACCCATCCTCGATGTCATACACCCACACGTCAGGCTGCAGTGCCAGCGCTCACCAACACAGCTTGTGGCCTGATGGTTTGCTGCAGCTTGGACTTGCTGCTCCCTCGCCTTCGGTCTGGTTTCCTGAATCTTCTTCCAGTTCAGAATTAATTTGGGGAAATTGCTTCATCTGGAGACCTCTAAGAATGGGACATGCTCAGCCTTCCTACACATAATCTGTACATTTCATATCTCACTAACAGAAATCTCTTTAGGAGGTGACAAATCAGGCCAACCTCCAGGTCTGCTATGTCATTCTCTGTTTGAGGCAGTCCAGCTAACTGGGACCACAAATCATGCTTTGGCTTTGCAGTTTTTAGCTGACCACTGGAGAGAAGCTGAGACACTTGCTGCACTTCTGTGTCTTGGAGATGAATTGCAACAGAAGTAACAATTAGTTAATCCATTGTATTGGATGAACATTCCTTAGTTCTCCCAAGAAAAAGGAATATTTTACTTTGCTGTTCATAATAAAGACACTCAAAATGCTCTACTGTTAGTGGTTACTATGGTAACTGCTGGCAATTTATTTTAAAAATGGGAAAGACTCGTTTTTTCACTGGTTACCTGATTTAGTTCGGTTTTCTTCACTTGAAATCTGATATTACGTGTGAAACGGCTACTGTTGTCATGGCCACCTCAAAGACCCAGTGATCTACGAGGACAGATCTTGACTGCTCATCTTGAACTGAAGTTTTAGTGACTTCAACAGAACTACTTGGAAAGGTAACCCAGCAGGATGAAATTTAAAAACCTCTGCCTTTTGTATGCCTGCTTCAATTTGTTGTATTGAGAAAACAACACAGCTAGCTCTTTGTCAGATAAAGGTCTGCAGTTAGTTTCAAATACAAGCTCACCAACTTGAATCTGAAATTGGAAGTGAGGGTTTGTTATTACCCAGATTAGTTAACAGATTTTCAGTAGTAAAACAACTTCATTCATTGTTGGGTTGATAGTTGCCATTATGTTTAAGGTTGTGACTACCTGTACAAAACACACAAAAGCTGGAAACCTCTGATCTTTCCATCTCTCCTCATCTGTATTTTTCTTTATTTAAAAGCAAAGCTATTTAATGCTGGAAGAATGAGTGCCGTTCCTCATTCTGGAAAAAAACCCCAACAGCTTGTGCCTTTATAACCTGCCAAAAGAAAACACCAAACTTAAGTTCTAGTCCAAATTCTGCAGCTGGATCCAACTTCATGTAATAGAGGGAAACGTAGAGGCAGAACTAACTTTAATGACAAAGCAGCCTGTATGCATGTGAAACTGTTTTACTGGTTTTACATTTTGGGAAGAAATATAATGATCATTCTGTGCTACATGAGTCTTTTATGCTATAAGCTTCACCAAGACTATAAAATACATTTCTATTGAAAAATACAGCCTTTTGTAACACGGTAACATTTGGGAACCATTAGCAGCATGAATGAAGTATTAGATATAGCCTGTGACATCAAGAACAAGGAAAGCCAAACAGTTCAAATCAAGGCAAAGAAAATGCCAAGAGACAATGTAAATTCATAATTAAAAAGGACAAACTGGCAAGCATCTTAGTGATATTACAAGGCGAAGGAAAACTGGCACAACTTCATGGAAATTAAGTAGTTGTTCTTGGAAATCAACTAGGATACATGGCATGGAAACATAAAATGATAAGAACTATTTGGCTTTTGGATCCTATTTATAAATAACCTCCCATTTCTACCTTAATAAATCAGGCTGTTTTAGGAAGTGCTGACTTTGTACCTTTTGGCTTTATCAACGTTACTTCGATAATGTTTAGGAAATAAACTTCACAGGAAAACCTCGGGTGTTCAATTAGTTTTATATGTTTTAGGGTAGGAACTGAGATAATTAAATTAAAAGGATAATGGTGACTTAATGCTTTGTTGCTCACATGAGATTTATACATTCCAATATAACCTCAAGCTGTAAATATGGCATTAGAGAGGAAAAAGGGTGAAGGAAAAAGAAAAAAGAAAAAAGAAAAAGGAAAAAAGAAAAAAGAAAAGGTTCCTTATTGGAGGAACAAGAGTGTAGTATGGCCTGCAGCAGGCATTTTCTGGCTTCTCAGGTTTTGTTGGTTTTTCTTCTGTACAAGTGCTTAGTTTGCATGAAGTGACCAGAAAATATGGCACATTTAAATGCCATCTTTCCTGCTGCCCAACCCTCTGAAACCATGAGCAATGTTAACTGAACTGAACAGCATTGGAAAACACACTAAGACTTACTTTGCAAGATTCATTTCCTCCCTATGTTAATTATGCTCAGAGGGAATACAGTGCAAACTACAAGCCTGAAAAAGCTTGCAAAAATATGCGTCCCTCTCTCAAACTGCAACTGCTAAAACCAAGGGGTTTAACTTTTGCTGTGCAAACTCTGGGATTTGGGGAGGAGTGAGGGCTGGGGGATGTGGAGATGGCAGGGGCGCAAGGGAGAGAGAGTGGGTTCATGCTGGGTGATTTGGAGCTTTGCAGCTTCAATTTAGCAGCCAAGGGTGGCTGTTTTCCCATCGCAATCTCTGGCTACAATTCAGCCATGCATTCTTCTTTGTGAAGAAGGGCCCCGACTCTGAGTGCTTCCAATACACCCCAAAAGTGTGCCTCTCAGATTTCTGGGGAAGTCTGGAAGGAACTAGCTAAACTGCAATCAAACAGTGAAATATTTTTAAGTTTTCATTTCACATAAGCATGCTTTTTAAAAGAATACAGTTTTCAGAAAAGAAAACCAAAGGGAAGCTTATATCCCTGAAGACCTCAGGGCAGGAGAACAAGCTTTACGAATCCCTAGTGTGCTCTACGGTAAGCTGGCTTCATTTTCCCTCTGAGGAGTGAGCATGGTACTAGACCAGCTGGGTGTCTCCTGGAGGCCTTTGACTGCCTGTGCCACAAGGTACAAGCTTTAAGAACATACAGGGAAGCTGGCCTGATGCATTTGTGGCTGCTCAGCTCTTCCTCTTTCTCAGGACAAGAGTGCCTCCAAACAGAGTGCTGCAAATAAGTCTGAGACACTGGAGGTAGAACATCCTATCTGCAATGTTTAAACTGTTGACCCTTGGATTGAAAAGAAGAAAGAAGGGGCCAAAAGAGACCCACTGGAATAAAAGAACTCCTCACAAAGCCAGCTGACAGTCCTAGAAAGAGCCATTCAAATCCCTGCTAACAGAAAATTCATAATATTAAAAATACAAAAATCTCTGACTTGCACTCCCTCTCTTCTAGAGCTTTATGACAACCAAGGGGAACCCTGCTGACCCATTTGAATCAAGAGAAATTGGATCTCATGCCAAATTGCTGGCACAGGTGTAGACTAAGAGTGCAGAAGAGGAGATGATCTCATCTTTGCATGTAATGTCACAGCCTTTCCTTTGACAGCTCAGTATCTCTAAAGCCAGAGACCATTAAAAGAAGATTGTACACATAGGTATTGTGCAACATTTTCTTGCTGTCCTTCATGGCAAATCTGACTCCTCTGTGCTCATTAGATTCTGTGGAAGAAACCCTGCCTTGGGTTCCTTCAAGGCTGTGAAGATAGCAGCATGTAAACTCCGAGGACTTGGCAGGGATTCATTCATGGCAAGGAAAAATGCTCCATGGACATGGCAAGAGGGCAGCTCAGGAAATTTTTTTTGCCACAACAGTCCTGGGCAACTCAGTTCCTTTCCCAAGTTTCAGTTCCTTCATTTGTGAAATTCTCCTGCCTCTTTCCCTTGAGGCTGTTTGGTCTTCAAGGCAGTGTTTGCCATGTACTGTGCACTTGCACAATGGCTGGCAAAGCAGTACTATTCAGAGCTGCTCTACCAGCAGTGAATGCATTAATTCCCTGATTCACTTTGCCTCTTCTATTTGACTACTCAGTGGCACACATGCAATGGACTCATTTAATTTCATATGGATGTGTATTCATGTTGACTCATTCAGAAATGTCTTTATCTGGTCATAATGGCAGCTCGTTTTGCAGGTGAATGAATACACTTCAGAGCTGCATAATTTCTTTTTTTCACTGGACCAGTGCTATTCAAAGAGGGTTATACTTTCAATCTGAGAACAGCTATGTGAGCCCATTTAGCAGCCTTTTCACTTATCCAGGGAGACTACTTAAAGGAAAATATTTTTCTCTGACTGCTTCAAGTGAAGGTGTCATCAAGCCTTTCAGGAATGGCAGGAAAAGGCTTTTAGAAAGACACAGACCAGCTGAAGAGAGCCCAAAGAAGAGAATCAGAATGAACAGATGTCTAGAAACATGTGATTTACAGGGAAAGGTGACATAAATTGGGATTGCTTATTCTAAAAGAGACTTGGAGAGGATATGATAACAGTCTTCCAATCCATAAAAGTCTAGTTCACAATGAGAGGGATAACCTGTTTTCTCATGGTGGATATAATGAGAAGTAATAAACTGAAAATTGCTGCCTGGCAGACCTAGGTAAGATACTGGGAAGAGCTCTCTCTGTGGGCATAAAGCACTGGAATAGATTGACTAGGGAAATTGTACAGTCCCCATTACAGGGGTCAAGATGGCAGAAGTATAACACTTCCTTCCTTTCTTTGGGCTAAGGGACACAATAGATGACCTCCCTTCCAACCCTGTGATTCTTTGTGCTCCCAAATCTATCTTCATGTATGATGCAGAAACTCTGCATTAGAGATAATACAAAAAACAGTATAAAGGAAATCTTGCACTGAATGAAATCATCACTACTTGAAGTACAGGAAGTACTTTTGAAAGGCTTCCTTTTATTGCCTATTATTAATTTCAGTTCAGGTATTCATTTTATTGGTTGTTACACACCATTGGTGAATACTGGATCCAGAAAGAGGAAATGTAATGGAGATCTGTGGATACTGTTATTTTATATTAGATGAGCTGAGCTCTAAACTTGCAACAGTCTTGGCAAAACCAGGTAATTTTACACAAACAGAGTCCAAATGGACTCTGTGGACTTCTGCCATTTGAGTAGCTGCCCACACCTGCCTGGAATTCCAGGAGCACCAGCTAATCCTTCCCCCTAGCAACAGCCTTGAAAACCAATCTTGAACTTTCAGAGATTGGCATTGATTTTTCCTTAAGATCACAGGTTATTCACAGTGACTTCTGCAGCCACATGCTGGATGCAAAATGCCTTTTTGCTGTATTATTATACCTTTTTTCTCTTAAATAAACTGCTGAGAACATTGTCAATACCTAACTTATAACAGCAGGAATAATAGTGTAGTCAAGTTCAGTTCCCAGAGGATAACACCGAGCTGATAAAATGCAAAACTATGTATTATCTGATGCATAAATAATGCTGGTAAAGCTATTATTTTTTTCATGTTCAGCAGAGTAAAAAATCAATAAAATTTTGTAAAGGTTTGATCATTTCAAAACTTCATAATTTCAGAACACCATTTTTTGAGAAAAATGCCTGCTGGATATTTGACAGAGTACAAATAGCACAGGCCCACAGGAGTCACATGGCACACTGACTTCATAATCTTTCCATGTTTCTCTGTGCCCAGTGGCGTGGCTGCCTTGCTGAGGCTATACCTAACTGCTCTACACACAACTGCTGAGGTCACCAGGCTGTAAGCAGTAGAACAAAAGTACATCCTCTATCCTGAGACAAAATCAAAGAGCTGGGAGCTTGAGCAACAGGCACAGGGAAATCTGAAGTTCTGCAAACTCATCCAGTGGCTCCATCCAGCAGCCTGGGCTCTGCTGAGAAGCTCACAGAAAACCCATCTGCAGAACCTCAGCCAGCAGTGAGTCACAGCCCCTCTGGCATGAGGGAGCAAAGAGCCACATCCAGGGAGCTCGACAGCTGTCAGGTGGGGGCTGCTTGGCTCTTACATCACTCCCAGGTGTAAATCACAAACAGGAATAGAAACTCAGCGCAGATGAATTTTTTCCTAGTTGCCTGACCAAAATAGAAATTCAATAAATGAGCAATATGAAATTTGAAGAGAAGGGCCAAATTCAGCCCTAGCATAAGCAGTTGTAATTCTACTCTCTGTAGGGGCAGGGGTATCACCTTCTATCCTAAGATTTGGCCCATAGGTAAATATCGACCAAAGCAAAATAATTACATTTTCATGCAAGGAAATAAAATACATGTAGCACTTAACTGTCTTCAACCCCAATTTTTAAAATTTTTCTTTATCTCCTGAGAAGAGATCCATAAATATATAAGAAAGATATTCAAGAAGCCAACATTAGAAAAGACTCCAGGACTCCAGGGAAGGAAGTCTATATTCCTTCTATACTATTACATGCAATTTTCTACATTTATCAAAAAGCTTCTGTCATGAGAGCCAAATTCTTGAGACAAACATGCAGAAAATTAAGCTTCTAGCAGTAGTGCACAGTGTGCCATTAATTAACAGGACAGTGTGGCCTGAGGAACAACTGCAGCTTGCAAAGTAAAGCTAATGACAGTACAAGGCTCACAAAAGGGATGCACAGCAGAGCTATGTATATGCTGTCCCCAGACTTCTGAATTCTCACATTGTTCTGGTTTTGAAAGGTGTCATATGGTGGCACAGCAGGCTAATGATATAGCATGTTCAGAGGAATTAGTTTAAGGGGATTTTTTTTTTCCCCAACCCAGGGAAAAATAGTAGAAATAGTGAATTTTTTGGAACTTAATGGGATCATACTGTTCTTTCTTCACATTGTCAACTTCACTTAATTTCCTCCTTCCTATTAATGTGTCTAATGCATATGTCAGGCGGAAGCCTGACACTCTAGTGGCAAACAGACTGTTGTACGAAGGCGGCAAAGTGTTAAAACAATTGAGCAAGTGAGTACTAAAGTTTGCTGCTCTGGCCATATGGTACAGTGTTTAATTTCCCGTAGCGAAAGAACGTGGCTGTCATAGGAAAAGATGATGAATAAATTTACTTGGGGCAACTTATTATAATGAAGAATGATTTCTCAGAGGAAGCAAACAGAGGAATTTAGAGTCTGATGAGAAGCATATGGGAAGCATTAAGATATAAGCAAGGGTAGCAAGGCTGTGTGCTTTAAAAATGAAAGACATTTAATCGATGCTTGTTGCTGGTGTCGACATATGGAAGTGAGAAATGGGTTTTGATTTGGAAGACAGGAAGAAGGTTAATAGCAGTAAAGGTGGTTGTGGAGTGATTGATACTTCGAATAACTAAGGCAGAAAGGGAGACCGCACTTCATGCAAGCCAGGCAACATACTCAGGAGAACAATGTAATCCAGAAAATAAAGGACATTAAATGACTAGGCAGATCACCTGCCTGCAAGGACAACTGACAGGCCAAACTAGCAGTGATCAAATAGTAGCCCATGGACAGCAAGGAAGATTGAGACAGGCAAGAGCAGCTAGACTGGCTGTGAAAGGGCAGAGTGGAAGAGGTCAGCTGTTTCTCAGGATCAGTCTGGTGCAGAACCCCTGTACAACAAATGATGGTATGAGATTGTGTGGGAAGGAAACAGCAAGAGTGATGTATGAGGAATACACATCAGAATTGCTGCTGTCTCTGTGAATTTTCTCAACATCTGTGCAAGACAAATCAAGGTGAGTGAATGAGATTGCATAGTTCCCTCCTTGCAGCAGCTCCTGCTTTATGTGGGCATTTTCTTTCTCAAAGCCTGAAGGGCACACTGACCCCTCTTTCCTCTTTGCTGCAGTTCTCCCACAGGTACTGCACAGGAGGAAGTGACATGTGTCCCCAGACCTTGCATTATGGAGTGACAGGTGGGGACAAAGCCACCTGACCCTTGTATTTGAGGCTAAAATAAGGAAGAAGGCTCCCTGCACACAAACACAGCACCTTGTATGGTCAACAGCTCCCACCTCATTCCTTCCCAAAGCCTGGGTAGTAAGGTACCATCAGCCTCCAAGTACTGCTTTCAAACTCAGTGAGGTCAGACAGGCCCTGATACCAGAGGCCTCACAAAGAGGAGCCCTGTGCGAGCTGCTGCACCTGCAAGAGCTTTACCTGTTTGCTCTGGCATGTGTCCCCACCAACACAACCCCAACTGCCCGGGTTATGCAGAACTGCAGAGGAGCTGAAGGCATAATTTTTCTCCTCCAATAGATTTCTATTAAAGCCAGCTTCCCAGAGGTGAAAGGTGAGCTCATGAGCAGCCATATGATTTAGCATTTAATACCAGCTTATTCTGCCTGTTTCTGTTACTTTCTCTGAGTCGTAACTCTAGCACACAGAATTCATTCTTACTTGTTAAGTGCTGACATTGCATCTAGATAATTAACAATATATAATATGAATGCATAGCAAACCAACTGCACACTCTAGGTACTTTCCATTTTTCAAGCAGAGAAGTGGGCTTATCTGACCCTTATGCTATGCAAGGTTAAAGAACTTATTTTATAATGAAAAACAATTGACATGAAGTTAAAAGAAAATGCAAGAAGAAGTTTTACATTTCAAGGCAATGATCTGCTTTTTACTAATTTGGCTTCAACAATTGATATAATATGATACAATGTAGAAAGATATGGGTTTAAGTGGAGAAATTGGACAGCTTTAAAAATTGTAAGAGAACTTGTGAACATTCTTAAAGGGAATGAGGCAATTGGCCCTCTGTGCAGAAGATATTTCTGGTAGGAGATTTCTTAGGGTCAGCCCTCAACAGCTGCTATTGAAATCAGTCTCATTCTGTATCTTCTGTGTTTTGATGACCTTGGCATGAAGAGCCAGTGTATGCAGAAGTGATTAACAGATGCACAAAGTCATAAGGCATTGTCAGTAAACAGAAAAGACTATCACTATCTTAAGTGGGAAGAATTCGAAAACCAGAAATGAAACAAAGTTACACAATGTGAAGTCATGCACTTAAGGACCAGTAACTGAACTCCTACTGCAATCTTTGGCTCATTAGCTGGAAACTACTAAGAAGGAGAAAAGCCTGGGTATATTGTATGCGATCACTGAATGATCACCACCAGCAATGTAATGTGGCTCATAATATGCAACATGGAAAAACAAAGAAGTTCTGGGTGAAAGGTTTCCAGAGAAATTAAGGAGCATTGATGTCAGCAGGCAAGTACTGCGACTTCATTTGGAATATTGGCCAAACCTATTCAAGGCAGAGATTCAGACCGCAACAGGTCTGGAGAAGAGTATAGAGCAGATTGCTGTGTATGAAGACAAGGTTGTAGGCCAATCCTCATGGGGAATAACTGTTTACATTGAAGAGTAAGGCCAGCAGAAGAAAGAAAAGATGGGTCTAAATCAATGAGGAATACACTTCAAATGAAAATCAGCTTTCCAGAGTAAGAGGATTCCTATGTAATGGGGATTCCTTTCAAGTGGGGTCTGATCTGCTTATGAATTTGTGTATAATGTGGTTAGCAAATGGTTAATTACAGTCTTTATTTCATATTCATACACTTTGGACATGAACAAATGGTGGGCAAGTGAGAACAAAAAATATATTGGCTGTGGCACTGTATTCAGAGGGGCACTTTATCACAAAGACCTGCTTCATACTAACCTGGCATTCCTGAGACCACAAACTAAATACCTGGTTCTTGCTCCCAGCCTCCAAGCAGTGAGGAGCTCCAGCCAATGCAGGCAGCACTGTGGTGAGTCTCTGTTTGCCCAGCATCACAAGAGGAAGAAGATTAAAACTAACAGATCTAGAGTGGACCAGGCTGACACCAGCAGCAGGGAGAGTTCCAGAATAAACAAATGAGAAAGATGATGAATTACCTGAATTCACTAAGTTCTGGCCCCATAGAGCTGAGCAATAGAAAATCTCATTCTCTGCCTTCTGAACTAGAGGAGAGCAGCAGAGTTGTGCATTGGGTCAACCAGGCCTGGAGGACACTAGAGATCAGAGGAGTACACAAGTGGATGTGCTACAGGCAGCCCCTTCCCCTAACTCTTTTAGGCAGAGCCAGGAGAGGATAAGGTGAATACAAGGTTTAGTGGTGTCATACAGTTGGGCTTGGCAGGCTTGTTCTCCTGACAAAATCCTTAGTCCTCCAAAGAAAAGATTTCTGCGGATGCAAGGGCAATTCAAAACCCCCTCCTCTCAACCATCAATTCTTCTCAGCCTGGAGTTTAATTAAATATTTAATGAGCACAGCAGACAAAGATGAAATATTATGTTTCATTTTGCAATCATACTTTTACTTATTAGACCTTTAAAAGACCAATTAGGTTTAAAAAGATACTATTCCTTTAATTTTTTCATAAAGGCCACAGAACTTAATTAATGAGCGAAAAAATCTAATTTTAAAGAGCTGGAGACAGGTAATTATAGAGGAAAAAAAAAATTGCACAAAACATGTGGTCTTATGACTGTGCTGAGGTACTAGGAAATCCACTCTGAATCAGGTCAGCCTGTTGGCCAGATGGAGATAAGCCAGACAGCTCCAGTAAGATGCCTGCATTATCAATGGGTATTTCTTTTCCATTATTCACAAAGAAATTGCTGGGAGAAAGGAGAATGCTTTTCTTGCAGCAAGCACCATAGAACTTGAATATGCAAGAAGGTGAACCAGGAAGATGATGTAACAATAGGTTTAAAAAAGGGGCTAAATCATCCATTGTTAAGAATTGGCACAATTCTGGTAGGTAAAGCCAAACTAAACTCCGTGGAGCAATGAACTATTATGATAGTTAAGGATCTGGCTGAAAATCTTACAAAGGGGTGAAGGAAAGGGAGAGTGATATGCTGTGCAGTCAGAGGGCAACCAACATCTCTTGTAAAAGAGAAGCAGGGAATAAAGTGAGAGGACGTTAGGGAGAAAAAACAGCCCAGCTCCTTGAGAACTCACTCATGTCAGTGCAGCTATGTCCATCTGGGCTAGCCAAGGACTCAGTCTAGGGAAACAGCACTCATCTGGGGCAGCCAAGGTTTCGACAGATAGTCTTCAGCTCCCAGAAACATAGCTAGAAAAGTGTGCATGTTTTTAACATGACTCATCCCTGAATAAAGCATAGCTGAAGTGCACAGAAGGTTCACAAAATCAAACAGGTTATGCAAATCCAAAAAATAGTTCACAAATTCACAAACACAAAGGAACTGCAGTTTGTTCCTTTCTACCGAGGGAGCTGAAGAAGACCTAGTTTAGCATTCCTGTGTGTGAAGCAGAAGGTCCTCATTCCACCTGCTCTGAGAAGGCCCCAGAAAAGCACATGGATGTTCTGAACAACTCCTCTACCTGGAGATGGGGACACAAAAGTAATAAAGGGATCAGGTGATCTATTGTACAAGGAGAGGCTGAGAGAGCTAGGATTATTTAGCCTGAAGAAGGGAAAGCTCAGAGGGATCTTCTTAAGTCTTTATAAATATCTGATGGTGGAAGTAAAGAAGACACAGACAGGGATTTCCCAGTGGTACCCAGTGGCTGCACAAAAGACAATGGGCACAAATTAAAATACATTAAATTAAATTTAAACAAAGAAGTAACTTTTTCACTAGGAACGCAATGGGACAGTTCTGAGCAGTCTGTTTGGGAAGAGGGGGTGGACTACATGATCTCCAGAGATGCCTGCCAACCTCAGCCACTCTGCAATGCTGTGAAATACCACTCATTGAAATCCTGCTTAGCTACTGCTAGGTTTGTGTGGTTTGGACTAGTCTTCTAAGTCTTAGAGCAGCACAGAGTTCCAGCAAAATTAATTAGCAAGCACTCCTTTGTCTGAATAGATCACAGGTCATTTTTCCACCTCTTAAGTGTCCTTTTTTGCCCCGTCACTGCAGGCCTCCTCATAATTATGTAACAAGTACACTTGAGGATGAAGTGATTATAGACTGGGAGCTGCAATCATACTCTGTACAAATCATATTTTCACCTACGTATGTGCTGTAGACCTGTGACCTGGTTGCAGTGCTGTCATATGCACTGAGTAAAAATAAAACCTCAGTCAGTAGCTCTTCAGCCAGCCAGGCTGTTTTTTACAAAACAACAAACACACCTGCTTTAATGTCTACCCGAGGGATGTAATTATATGAATAAAAGGAGGCCATGTGTACGGGTGCATAGTTGTATACTTATTGTTCAGGCAGGAAAGCCAGAAAAGCACATTATGTATACGTACAAGTGGCTGCCTTGTAGGTTAATAGCACTTGGAGTCTGCAGTCTGGAGTGTCTAGATAAATGTGCACAACTACTTTGTAAAACTGAAAGGGATTCCCTTTATCCACGTTGAAATTTGCCTTCAAGGATGCTGAGGCTAGAGATACCTGTTGTAATACCTGTGAGGGTGAATGGTAATAGGCCATAAATTCTAGTCTTTATAGAATCATTCTTTCAGACTTGAAAAAGCCAAGAGTCACTTGAAAGAAATGTAATATATTTTCTAGCACAAAGAGCCAGATTTTATCCTTTGAAGTATGCAGTTTGCTGGGTGGTGAGTGGTCAAGAATTCCTTGCACTTTACAGAAGGCATCAAGTGCAGGTTTACTTTGCATTCAACTTATACAACTACTGAAACGCAGTAATTTCTCATTCTTTCCCCAGACTTATTCCTTTCCTTAGTGTTAGAGCTACTGTGCACTTACAGTCCACCAGTCAGATCCTATACAAGATTCAGAAGAAGGAGACTCAGATCATCTCCTGTCCAGAGAACAGTAAATACCTAATTCAGTGCCAACACAGCATAGACATCTCTGCAGTCTGGAGGCATTCAAACTCATGGGGAACAGGGCTGAAAGAAAAAGACTGTTGGAACATTAACCCTTCAACATGAAGGATATATGGAAAGTGACAGCTGTATTTTCCAAAGACAGATGCCTACCAGTAGTACAGACAGGGTAAAGAGAAGAGTGATTCCCAGCATCTTGTCCAGACTTGCATAAGGAGACAGTGGAATTACAGGGTTAACAGCAGAAGACTGTGGGCCAGCATGAGGAACAGCCAGCTTGGAAGAGTGTATTTGGGGGAAGCCTCAAGAAAAAGGAATGTAACCTCACTGCTCTGCAAAATCCTGGGAAACCTTAATATTGCAGTATCAATTATAAGTCACAGGAAATTATTATAGCATTGGTTAAGTACATGTGAGGTCACACTTGAGATGCTGTATGCCTTTCTGGGCACCTTACAAAAGAAGGAAATTATGGAAAAGTACCAGAGGGCAACAGATATGACTCAGACACAGCAGTTTTTAGAAAGGTTAGGTAAACTGAATCTGCATTCTTAAAAAAAAAAAAAAAAAAAAAAAAAAAAGAGATTATAGGACTTTATTAAAGTACTGCAGGCAACTTCTGAGAGAAGAAGAAAAAGCTGCTGTAGCCTATTTGAGCTAGGGTGCATGAATGTCATCAACAAAGAACAGACAAATTAAAAGAACTGATGAGGCACTTCAAGGAATAAATTAGCTGGGAGAGAAATGTATAGCTGCTAAATAAAAAGTTGAAACAATATGAGGGCAAAGGAATTATTTAAAGAAGGAGGAAAGTACGGTCTGACAGCATAAGATAACCTTGGGCAGTTCTTTTTAAATAAGGAATAAAATATTAATCCAGTTGGGTTTCTGTAAGTGTTATACTGGAGGTAAAGCATGCTTGCCTGCATAATGCATGACTGTAGGAGTCAATGACATGAGTAGTATTAAATGCTACACAATAATCAGTTGACCAAAAGATGTATTTCTCTCTGGATCATGAAAATGGAATTATAGCATCAGCACAAAAAATGTGAGAGGGCTGGGAAATGCCAAAGATTTCCTGTTTTCTCAGTTTTCTATAAATTAGATGGTCTCACAGGACTAGAAGGGATAACAGTTCTCCAAAATCCATGAATATTACAGCCTGCAGGAGGAAATCCCCTGGATATCAGAGCATGTCAGGAGGTCTGAAACATTGTTTTTTTGGGACTGCCTGTTCTCATGCTGTGCTTCCAGGAACACCCCTGTGGTAGCACAGTTTTTTTCAGGAGTCACGTTTCTCTCATCTTCCTGCGGATGGAGGCACTATGGAATGAGTTCTCACAGGACGTGTCGGGAGGGAAATTCTTCCCAGCTTGATGCTTTCTCTTATTCTTTCGTTTCCTTTCCTAACCGCATCTCACCGGTACCATATGTGAAAGGCTGTGTGGAGTTACAGCCATGGATAACGTCCACACTGAGGTTCTCCCAGCAAGATACTCTCCATACCCCCATGCAGGAAGGGCCAGCTCCAAGGTGGAGCTAAGGAAGGTTCGGTGCTGCTGTGGGGTGGGGACTGTACCTGAGTAAGGCACCTTTAAGTCTGCTCAGAGTTTTCTCATTGGCATCTCTAGAGGAAGGGCAGGCAAAAAGGTGGCCTCTGCCACGCAGTGTGGGGAGCTTCCTGTTGGCCCCTGGAGAAATCAGTGCTGCCTGAGGGAAGCGCAGGGCCAGCAGGGACTGCTTTACCTTGAGCCTGGCCACCAGCTGAGCAGGGACCACTATCGTGCCTCACCCTGCCTGGCAGGCAAAGGAGCTCTCTCACCTCATCTCTCAAGTCACCAAAGGTCTCATGTGGCACTCAGCAAATCCTGAGAAGAAAAATAGTCCACTCCTCTCTGAGACCCCTTCTTCTGATGGCAATTGTCAGAGGTGAAGGACTCTAGTAAATTCATGAGACAGCAATGATTTTATGGCACTGGAAGCAAAGGGAGCAGAAATATGCTCTCCAACAGCAGAGTTGTGGCTGTGGAGTGGGTGATAATCAATCTGGGAACTGCTGAACTTCTCCTGTTGCTCCCTTATGTCTTCTATACCTGGACACGTGCAAATACTTTGTGTTTTTCCAACCTCTAATAATGATGGTATGAAATCCCCTGTACCTAGGAAAGCCCAAAGATGGTGGAAACATTACAGAAAGGGCAAAGTAAGGAGGACTAGTTATTTACACCATTGTGGATGAAGAGCCTCAGGAGAGCAATCTCAGTGGCAATCTCAGTTTCTCACACTGAAACAAGTAGGAGTCAACAAGCGGCAGGAGCTGCTGAGCTGCTTGGGCAGCGTTCATTATTTATGCAGATCTTGGAAATTGTTACCTCTTTAGGAAAAACGTAACTAAATAAAATGGCTGGGAGGCAAACAGATTTCAGTTTAAACAACATTAATTTAAAATACGAATAACAGTCTTGGTAGATTAATCAATCCAAATGTTGGGCTTGTTTGGGGAATTTTTTTCTCCTTTGCAGCTGTATCTTGCTAAGTAACACATTTCTATTTCAAGACTGTTAATGCTCTAGCAGCTGCAACTCTCTCTGGGAATTTTTAAAAATCATATTGAAATTAAAGGCCGAGACATAAAAACAAATCTTTCACAGCTATCCTAGCTGATGGTATTATAACAGTAACAGGCATTTGCAATACATCGTATTCTTGGCACATGCTACTTTTAGTCACTGCAAGTCATAACACTGCATGTGTCTTAATGCACTTTTCTCTCTGCCACCTGAAGATAATTATCAAATATTAAGAAACTAAGCTTCACGGACTCCCTTCAAGAATGTGCTTTATCTCTTCCCTCCCCTGTTTGTTTTTTTTTAATAAAGACATGGAATAACTGGCTCACCCAATTGTTAGCTATAGCTGGTTTTGTCTATTTTTTCAAGAAGTCTGGGTTTCTAAAAAGTGTGCACCCAATTGCACAAAAACAAGAGATGTGATTGCAAGCACAAATTAAGTATTTGCATATAGAAGATGAAATAGCCAATTGTGTTGAGTAACTTGATTGTAGGAGCGAAGAGTGTAACTCTGAGCTTACGACATTTCTCTCATATAGAGTTTTGGGGAGAAAAAAAATGAAATCCAGATGCTGAGTGACCTTCACATATCACAGAATTATAGAATCATCATAGAAAGGCTTGGGCTGAAGGGACTGTAAAGATCATCTAGTGCCGACTCCCCAGCCATGGGAAGGAGTGCCACCCACTAAATCAGGCTGCTCAGGGTCCCACCCAACCTGGTCTTAAACACTGCCAGGCACGGGGCAGCCACAGCTTCTTTGGGCAACCTGTTCCAGTGCCTCACCACCCTCTGAGTAAAGAATTTCTTCATAACATCCAATCTAAATCTCTTCTTTTTTAGTTTAAAACTGTTCCCCTTGTCCTATCACTATGTGCCCATGTAAAAATTCATACGTACCGATGAAACATGAGTAGCACTAGGAATGGAGCACATGCCACTGCCCCATGTCTCCTGTATCAGGGAAATGAGACATCTTTTTATAGAAGTCCTACTCAACTGCAGAGCTGTAGGAGTGGTTGTTGTCAGCAGTTGTTTGAGATGAAGAGCTATGAATCCAAACTTTCACATCATATCAGTGCTGTTCAGAATAAAGAGGTGAAAGAATGAGCAAATCCCTTCTCCACTGCAAAAGCACTGCCTCCAGGCCACCTATTTTCTAGGGTATCAAAAGCCTTGACAGGCTCCAACTCATCTGTAAAACCCATAGCCCTTCCCTCCTTAATGTCCATTCAGAGCTGAATTTGTAAACACACCTTCTACTACAGTAGAGGCAAACCAAGCACAGATCTCTCTCCTTACTAGTGAAGTCCAGACACTTTAAAATGCACAACAGAAGCCCCAGAACTACAACAGACCACAGGAGGAATGTAAGAGAACTCAGAATTACTCCACCAACCTAGAAAAATTGGTCCTGACAGGTAAAAAGGTGCTGTGACCCCAGGAAGGGCTCTACAGACTACAAAAAAAAAGCAGAAAAATAGCAATTAGTTCTTTGCCCCTCTCTTTAGGAATCTTTGCTTTGAACTAGGAAAAAATGTAATTTCTCTCTCTAAATCTTGCAAAGAACACAATCACTGGAGCAATGCACATGGATGAGGTACCTGCAGGGGTTTCACGGTGCTCCTCCATCATCCATGGGAGATGCTGTTTAGTCTATGTGAGCTACATCCTGCTGGTCCAATCCTTGGTATATGGAGAACATCAGGCCTTAACCAGGGCAAATGGCTGTGGGATTCATGGCGAACAGCAGAGTGATCCTGATGCAAGGCCTGCCTTTATCTTACTGTATGGTACTGATGTCTTAGGTTTTAACTTTTGTATTTTTCAGATTCTGTACTGCTTAGTGTGTAACTCTGAAGTTTCTTGTAGCCTGTTAATTTTTGCTCTCTCATGCTAGGTAGACATAACAAAGCCTCTCCAGGCCTGCTCTTCAAGGACACCTAGACCGTCCTAGGCCTCTAAGGGGGGCAAGCGGAGGGGAAATTACATCATTAAACTGAAGCTTTAATTGGAGAATTAACCCTGATATGCAAATGAACCAAACCTATAAAAGTGTGGAGAACTCGTGACCTGTCATCCATCTTGGGGTCCATCTTGGCAATAGCCTCTGGCTCCCCAGGGGGTACCTTTGAAGGCCTTTCAAATAAATACCTACCTTTATTCCTTTGCTCCTCTTTAGTCTCTGTTTCTAGGAGGCCTCTGCAGGCATCAGTACCAGAATATATACCTGGCATGACCAGGATGGATGTCCTTGCCTCTCAATCTGCTGGGGAGGTACAGAGAGGAAGAGGTTACAGAGAGGCTCATTGCTCACTACAAGAAGGCAGAAGCTAAGAATGAGTGACTTTTGTGGAAGACAAGAAGATGGCTCATGTCCTCACGCAGAAGTGGAGGGGAACGGGGATTTAGGGGAATAAAAGATGCTGGTGTCTCCCTCCCCATCAGGTAGAAGCTGGTGTATACAACTGAGGCTTGGGGGAGAGATGTAGAAAATCATCTTGAGGCCTTGTGCTTTTCTGTCAGGATTTAGGCAGATGTTTGTACTCTTGTGCAAAGCAGACAAGCTGTATTTTGGCCTGATCCTGTGAAAGGCTGAGTCACTTCCAGGGTTCAGTACCCCTCATCATGAGGGTACTGCCACAGACAGTTTCAAGGGTCTTTTTCATTTTTTATTGTCTTTGTGTTTCTTCTTTTCTTCCTTTGGCAGAATAAATTTCAGTTATTTCCCGATGAATTTTTTCCAGCTTTTTGTCTTCTTAGGCTGATGACAAAGGAAAGAGTGTGCTGACAAAAACCAGCCCTATCAAAGCATTATAAAGTTCTTGCTGTCTGCCTTTATCACAGATCTAAGCAGTGTCAAGAACCCAAGATTTAAACAAGCGGCAAACCTAAAAATAGATGGAACAAATGCACTTGTTGTTTTGACTTTTAAGAATTATTACAGACGAAATCTGCTTTGTATTTAATATATGCAGTGAAAAGGGAGGGAGGCTTCTAAGGGAGTTGGATGCATTCAGCTGTTGCCTTGCAAGTGTAACACAGATAAAGCCTGGGCTTGTGAAGGCACATATATCTGCAACTTGTCTCCAACCCAGAAGGGTCCCTGTTCCTGTGGCTGGATCCAAGTGCCTCAATTCCTGCATCTGCACAGTTTCACTGATTTCAGTGCCTGGGGAGACACTGCTGCAGGATTCAAACCTTAGGGGATGTCTAAGTCCAGACAAAAGCACCATCTGAGGTGCTCTTCTGTCTTTGGAGTAAGGGCTCATTTCCCATGTTTGGGAGTGCTCAGCAGGACAAGGAATCAGCCTGGTCTCCAAGCCACACCACACAAGTGGTGAAATCCCCCAGAGAGAGGAAGAACCACCAGACTGAGTGGACTGGGACCTACTGATCCTCCAGTGAAGAGCTCAGGCTTGGAGTTCACAACCCATACTGTATCATTCTGTCTGTTCTGCACTACAAGCAAGACTGCTTTCAGGACTACCTGTGCCAAGGTGATTCAGCAGGTCGTTCAAAACTGGTTTCAGCTTTCTGGTTCACACTCTTCATATCATCCAGTCCTTCAATTTCCTATCACTTTCTGTGTTGTATACCTCTGGCCACTATTCCTGTACTTAAGCATCCATCTCCTGCATTCATTCCCAGCCAGTGCCCTTCAGACACTGACTTGGAAGCACCAATACACAGCAAAAATGAGGCCTGGAGCACTCACCAATTGCTGGAGCACATGGGCTGTCTAGAAGCTTGTAGTGGCAGGTTTGTGGGGAAGCAGACACACTCTTAGTCCTCAACAGACACTGGAGAAATGAATTAAAGAAACACAAGATACTTCCTGACTCTGATATTTCTAGGCCAGGATAACAGCATCACTGATGGCATTGTATCACGGTTTCTACTTCACACTATGCCCAGTTGCACCGGGCAGTTCATTATCATTCATTATTGGTGGAGGCCAAAAGTAGAGATGGTTTGAGAAATGACTGAACATTTTCATGGCAGGTATACCTACAGTGGTTTTTAAACACAATAATTTATATACTTACAAGGTCCTTAATCCAGTAAGTTTTGAAAAGTTATATAGCAAGGAAGGGGTACTCTCAACTTTCCCATTTCCCTAAACATCTGCTACTGGACAGTGTCAGGAACAGGCTGCAAAACAAGAAGGATCTTTGGTCTAACCCCGTAAGGCCATTTCAGTTCTAAAGGACTGAAAACTCCTGCAGTTTTCTTATTCACTCTTGACCCCAGAGCATATCCTTAAGTGCTCCCTGGTTTCTGCTGCCCAGATAATTACCTCATTTTTTGCTTATTACTGAAGGGCTACTCTTTCTTTGATTAATCATTCCCCGTATTAATATCAAACAGCCTTTGGCTTTCTCAAATGGATTACTGTTTCTGTCAAATTATTCCCTCCCATTCCTCTCAGATAAAGAAATGGATAAATTATGACCATCAGTCCAAGGGGAATTAAATAGATGCATTTTAAATATAGCTTTGGGAAAAAAAAAAAAAGGAAAAAAGGAAGAAACCCTACGAGTCAGCGTTTGATATGAACTTGAAATGACTTGTGAGATAGATCAAGAGTCTTAAAGGGCTGAGACCTATATTTTGAGTTTCTACAAAGTTAGCTGAGAAAATTATGAACATTTTTTGTTGTTGTTCACTTAGAGCAGCTTCAAAAATGGAGCCAAATTTTCTTGAAGAATAAGGAAGAATGTGCCAGAGATTTCTAACCTTTTTTTATTTTCAAGGTGGAGGGAAGATATTTATATTTTTAAAAGCAATTAAAATTGTGTTTTACAAAGAACTTGCCAGTGCAGGATAGCTAAAACGTGAGCTCTTTGTAATAAAAAAGTTCTTTTTACTCTAAAGGTATCAAACCAGTTTGACCATCACTTGTTATATGCAAGACAGCCAGATGTTGTTACTACGCATCACTATCAGATGAACTCTGGACAAATCAGTCTTTCAGTCATCTTGACTACTTGAGTGGGTCAGGCAGCAATATCACTGGACTTGCTCAGGTAAGAGCTCAAAAGTAGTCCAAGCCAATGCCAGAATGAGCCAGAAGTCCCGGCTCTATCACTGTAACACTTCACTTTTTCCAATAAAGCTGCAGACATTTCTTTTGCTACCATGGCATCTCACACAAGCTGAGGCAATGGAGTTGCTGAAGAGGTGGGGTTTTTTTCCTCTGACAAGTTTTCTAGCAAGTTTAATAAACAGAATTTGAAAGGTTTTTAATATTCTCCCCTACAGCTGTGTGAATGGCACTGAGCAAGCTGTTATCTGCTGGATTTGCAAGAATATGAGCTAATTTAAGAACTGCTAAAATACCATCTGATTTCTCTCCCTGATCAAGAGACAACTGTCTCCAGAAAATTTTAGCTGAATTCTTTGGCAGTTTTCAGCAAAAGAACCCCAGTCTCAATAAACTTGGGAGTGGGAGAGAATGGGGCTTTGGCTTTCAAAGAACAATGCCGCAACAACAAAAAATTTCCTATGGAGTCAGAACTTGTGCTGGGGACTGCCCAGCTAGAAAGCAGCTCAGCAGAAAAGGAACCTGGGGCTCCTGGTGGACACCAGGCTGACCATGAGCCAGCAGTGCCCTTGCAACAACAAAGGTTAACAGTAACCAGGGCTGCATTAAGCAAATTATTGCCAGCAGACCATGCAAGGTCATCCATCCCCTCTACTGAGCACTGGTGAGGCCACACCCGGAGGTGTGTGTCCAGTGCTGGGCTCCCCAGTCCAGAAGAGACATGGACATAGTGGAAGAGTCCAGCAAAGGGCCACAAAGTTGATTAAAGAACTGGAGAATCAGTCCTGTGAGGAAAGGTTAAGAGAGCTGGGTCTATTCAGCCTGGAGAAGAGAAGGGGGATCTTACCAATATTTTTAAGTACCTGAAGAACGGTGTGCAAAAAGGGTGAAGCCAGTCTCTTTTCAATGGCACGCAGTGACAGGTCACAAACTGAAGCACAGGAGGTTCCCTCAGAACATCAGGAGACAATTTTTTACTGTGAGGGTGACTGAGCACTGGCACAAGTTGCCCAGGGAGCTCATGGAGTCTCCGTCCTTGGAGATGTTCAGAAAATACCTGGACACATTCTGGTTGGCAACTGGCTCTTGATGGCCCTGTTTGAGAGGTGGTTTGGACCAGATGATCTCCAGAGGTCCCTTTCAGCCTTAATCACTCTACAATTCTCTGGTTTTCTGAAAGCACAGGCTGTCAGCAGTGGCAACAGAAAGTTTGGGGTTGGGGCTGCTTTCAGTAACTCCAGATGACAGGTCAGGAGCGGCCTGTGAGCTTTAGGCACAGCCTTTCCTTTCTAGCTTTCTAGTTCTTCAACCAAGAACTTGCAGTGCCAGATTTGGAGATTAAAGAGTTTTTTCCATGTTATGTAAGGATATGCTGACTCACACAAGGATGAGATAAAATATCTATAAAATCAATTCCAGTAGGTCAGAACAAAATTTCATGATTGTCCCTTCTTCAATGTATGTGCTATAAATCTGTGATTCTCCTATGTGGAGGAATATTTAAGAGAGATGTCTCTGGTTTGGTCATGGAGTACAAAGCCAGCAGCCCTAAGAGATCCCAACCCTATTCCTAATGGAGAATGTCCATGCAACCCAGTTCTGGACTCTGCTTTCAGGAAGATATTGCTTACCCGGCCCCCGGTATGAGCATTATCTGCTGTGCTTGTTGAGGCTTGAACTTGATCTCTGGAAAATTGATGGGACATCTCCCACTGGCTTTACAGAACTACAAACAGATCCAAGTTTACTCCTATTCTATGTCTTTTCAGCTAATAGCTGCACTGTTTTCTGAGCCTTAACCACAGATCAAAAGGTACAGGAATGTTTGTATGCGCCCAAAGTCATTTCCACAGCATAAAAAGCTTTGCCCACTAGATCTTTTAAGTAACAGGCTCAGATGTGATGTCCTGTAATTTAAATAACTCAGGAAACCTCTTAGATAAGGTTCAGGGTCTGTAGACGTTTCACAGGGAAACCTCATGCTGTTTTTTTTTACAGGGGTTCCACAACAGAAAATAATTATAGGGAACAAGTGCCTCAGATTTGGTCTCAACAATCAAGTTGCTGTGTTTGAAAAGCAAAAGTTCACCAAAGTAGCAACAACAGAGACTGTATCTGTCTCAAGTCTTCACAAGAGTTTATTTTGATTTCTGGGATTGCTCTGCTTACAACTTTGTACAGAATTAACAACTCATTGATTGAGTTTTAAGCTCTGCCCCCAGACAAACAGCCATAGGCAGCTCCCAGGGCTTCTGTGTTGTCTAGGAGTCAGTGGAAGCTTTTGGCACAGAACAGGCAGCAGAATTTTGGCCACTGGCCAATGCAAAACTATGAAAGGCTCAAACCACTGTACAAACAAAAAGGACTCAGTCCCATCCAAGAGCACCTTCAAAAGTGCATTATCATGTAAATATACCAACATGGCTTGTATGAAAAGCAAACAAACAGCACAGATAAACCCAGCTGTGAAATATAGCTGCAGCCTTGACTGAATGTCTTTCTCTCCCCCTCCAAAAGTGTAAGCCCAACAGCAGTAACATTAAGGCCAACACAATGAGTAAAGAAGCAACCAGAGGTGACACTTCGTTTTACAGTATGACTAAAAGTCCCATTAGGAATGCAGATTTTGAGCAAAGCCTGTCCACTGTATTGAAAGGCCCAAAGATCAAGTGGTCACACAATTCTGAATTCTTGTGTGCACTTCCAAGTGATCTGCACCACCAGAAGCTCCTCCAGAGCTGAATGAATCACCCGCATTATAAGCATTTCACCCAAATAGAAGGATGTGTGGTGGTCAAGGCACTGTGAGCAGGACTGCCCTCACCCATACCACACCCACTGCAACCACACAAGGAGGAGCTCAATAGGAGAGATTTGCTTGTGTGTGTCTAGGGATGGAGAACAGAGAATAGGATACATCAGTGATCATCTGTAATTTTTTCCTCTTCCTCCTCAAAAAAGACTGCCAAGGAATGAAGCACAACCAGTTCTGTGAAAACTGGGTATCTCTTATCCTATAACAAAACAACCTGAACAGTTTTTTGCAATCACAAAATTGTAGAGCCACATCCTTCTACTTGCTGCATAGATTGAAGCATGTTCTACAAGTAGACACCACAGCAGTTACCATCCTCTAGTATAACTGAGGCAGAGATAGGCTGAGACTTCTCTAAGCAGGGGAACAGTTCCTCTGAATTAAGTGTGAGCTCTAAGTTCTTATTTTGATGCAAATATAACTAGTCTAATTTTCAAATATGTAAGGGTTTTTCTTATGGCTTCAGTGAAAAAACTTGTGGTGTTCTACAGTCTGGAAGTTTAGGCTCTTCAGGTGCTTCCTACTCCATGACTTCCAGAGGATTTAGCCACCTAACTCTTTTTGAGGAACCTGGATTGGGATCTTAATTGCAGGTACCAATTTGACCATGTATTTTACAGACAATATAAACAGAACACTTGGCTAGCAGCTCATTTTTCTCCCAAATACTTTTAAAAATTAAAGATCAACAAAACTACAAATTTGTTTTTAATCGGCACTTCTTTCTGTGGTCTACAAGTAACATGACTAAAACTTGCCAACTCACATCACGGTCTGGCACAGTAAATGTGGATGTGTGTGCTGACCGCAAAATGGCACAGGCCAGTGCGTAGTGTGACCCCATGGCTGTTTGCTGTCACCTGACTTACAGGCAGACTTTTGCCTGTCTGAGAGAGTAAAGCACCGACCTGCACTGCATGCAAGTACCAGAAACCCTTCAGTGTCACCCTATCAGATCGACATTAGGCCCCAGGAGGGGCAGAGACTCTGGAAAGGCTGTGTAGTCCCGTGCATGGAGCACTAAATAGATTCTCCAGAGACCTCAGTTCTTTTCTTAGAAATGTTATTCATGTGCTACATGACCTTTGGAGCATCCCTGTGCTCCTCTGCACTTCTACTTCCTCTCTCAGGGCCTGCTTTCTCTCACTGCAAATTCTTTAGAGCAGAAAGTTTCTCCTTTTTTCATCCTTCAGTCTCATGCAGGGGTGATGAAATACAAAACATAATAACAACTGAGAAAAACAAAAGCCTATAAATTCTTTCGTAGTTCATGGATATTATAATTTTGTCCATGAGGACAAGATGGAGCATTATATTCTTGCAAGTGTCTCTTTAAGGTATGCCAAGAAAATGCAAGTCAGGTCTTTGGCTGAATTGCTGTACACATTCTTAAGAAAAAAAATTCAAACCTTCAAACAAATCTCACATTGCAGACCCACATCCCCTGCAAAGTTGGTCTGTCTTCCTTGTTGTAACCTCCCACTGCGTCAAAATAAAGTGTCTGCTTGCCAAAGAAAACTTTGACTTTTTGAAGAACTGACCACGAAAACAAACCCGAGAGTTTTGGTGGCTAGCTTCCCACTTCTAATGACGAACCCCACCAGGAGTCCCGGAGCAGCACCACCCGCTAGCTGCGTGCTGCGTGGCTGCCCGTAGCAAGCGCCCCGCGTGTCCCCGCTCCGGGAGCACTGGGGCTCTCTCAGCGGTGGGCCGGCGCTCCGGCCGCTGTCCCTCGGTCCTTCCAGCGGGAAGGAGCCGAGCCCCGGCTGCCCCCCGGCTCCTCCAGGTGTCAGCACAGCACTGCCGCTCCCGCCGGGCCTCCTCCAGGGCGCCGTGCGGAAGGGCGGGCGTCTGCTTCCCTCTCAGCTACATTTGTTTTTCTAATTTCTTTTTACTTCAAGGTTTACCAGCTGCTTTATTACCAGGCTGAGCTTTCCTTGCAGTCTCTCCCTCTCTCCTCCTCCTTCCCCTTTTTTTTTGTTCCTCGAGACAATCACTGTCTCTGGTCCCAGCTGCCACTGCTGATTTTTCATTACAGTTTAATTTAAAACTGGGATTGGAATGGAAATGTCTTTTTGCCGTTTGGGGTTTGTGAGGCCTGTGGTTTTATTGCCAAAGGCACAAATGTTAGCTACTACTGTTTTTCCAGAGTACAAGTGTAAGGGGTTTGCCAAAGGGGGGCAAAAAGGTCGTGAGGCTTGCGGGGAATGGCGAGGGGGAGGAATAAATCCACTTCACAGAGACAAAATAACCCAATTCTTTGCTTTGCATTTATGCTGGTACACGTGCTGGTGGGTTAGAGGGAGGTAGGGTTGTAACATGTCTCTGGGCATGGATCTGTGCAGTGCACTCTTGAAGCAGATGTAAAAACAGACTAAAGCTCTGCTTGCTTCCTCGGGCCGGGGGGGAAACCAAAACAGACTAACTACTTTTCATTTACAGCTCCCTGGCTCTCTTGCTTTATATGGCAACCTGAGTGTTATATAGCACCCTGCTCAGTAATAGCACTTCAAGGGAAAACAAAACTGCAGCAACGATGTGTGAGATGAAAAGGAGACCTGCTAGTCGCTTTCTTCAGTTCTCTTTTCCTTGTCTACACCAGAGAGCAGGGCACTACAGACATTGCTACAAGCTCTCCCAGAGGGTCAACAGCAAGTTCTCTTAAATCAGCGTTCCCCCACATGTCCCCGACTGGCAGATCCTCTGCTGCTCCTTCTCATTTGCTATACCCCATCTCCTCCATTCATCTGTAAGGAAGTTATCAGAGAGAAAAGGAAGAAGTAGCAGTGTTTTCAAGTTCAAAATTAACTTAAGCTGGATGGAAATTTAATTCTTTCTCTGTAGAGATAAATGGAGGAGGATGTTGTGGACGGTTGCAGTCTTCAGTTCAAATATTCAGCATCAACACAGGAAGCTACTGTTTCCAGCATGGCAGATTTCAGACAGGAGTGCCTAATCTCTGATCTGTTACAGTAAAAACAATTACTGTCTCTCCTCCTAGAGAGAGCTTTATCTTTCCCTGGCTACATAATTTCAGATGTCAGACAGAATATCTGCATTATCTGGGTGGATTATACTGACTCTTCACAAGTCCTAAATTGTAACCTCCTCCCGTGCTGGCCTTGGGCTTCTTTGCATCTGGAGCTTGTCTGGTGTCACTGTGGTATTTCACTATCAGTCCCCCAACGTGGGGGCGTGTGCCACCCTGCAGAGAGATATGTAGATCCTGTTCTTCTCCAGCATGTTTCATTTCTGTCTCCACCACCAAAAAGGTTCTCAGTTACATAGAAGCATGGCAATACATTCAGTGGGACAGCACAACTTCTGGCCACATGCAGTTCAGCCTGCTTTCCCCCTCCTCTCCAGACCTCTAATGAAACGACAGAGTTCTCTGAAATACTGATTCTTCTCCCACAGCCAGGCAAAGACAGCCATTTCTACACCTTCCTGCACTTCTCAGGGGTTGTCCAGACCTAGTTTTCCCTTGCACTTACCTGTAATATATATACATTTCTAAAGAGGAAGTATTAGGCTAGAAAAGATGTATCTGTCAGCTTACTGAGATGATGCACCATGTTTGCCATGATGTTAGATGTGCTGAGGCACACTGGGGCAGAACTGAGTACAGTTAGTAGGGGAGGATGAAAACACTGAACTTGACAATAGAAGGAACCAATTAAGACTCTTGAAAAAGGAAGAAACCTGATCAGAAACAGCAGGAAAATATCTCAAGAAAGCTCAGACACAAAAGAAGATCCACAAAGATGAACTAAGATGCTAGAGATGTCTAAAGATCCACTTTTAAAGATTTTGCCGTCAGGTTCAGAAAGAAGGAATAGTTTTCAGAATCACTGCAAATGAAGAGGTGACAGGATCTGGCAGAACCACAAATATGGTAAAGGCTGAACAGAGAAACGCTGAAGACTGTCATCTTCTTCCACTTAACAGTGCATAGGTTTTTCTGTCCACTGGCTGTGATCATCTAGGAAACATTTTTTTGTACATTGATCTTCCTGTATCCTTGTCAGCCTGCAAATTTAATTTTCAACATCTGTTTTCTTTGCTGCCTCTCTGTTTCCAAGTTAGACCTATGTGCCAAGGGATAATGACAGAAGGCTAACAATGGGGGTTATTTAGTCTTGGTGATGCCCTGCTCACATACAGACAGCCTTGGACGAAGACCTGGCTACTGTCCACAGATAAACTCAAACAAACCAATCCTGAAACAAACAAACAAACAAAAACCCAATCAAAAACCAATTTCCCGTAGCTTTTCTTCCCCGTCTGTACAAACAGAGTCTGCTGGGGTCTCTGAAAAATTAAGATATAGATCAGTTAGAAGAAACTTGGACTAATTGCAATGGTTGGCCCAAGGTAAGCTGGCCAAGTGTTTTATTAGAGAAGGGAAACAAACTCTCTTGTCTGCCAGTTCTGAAAGGAATAGAAATATCCAGACAGGTTCCATGTTCCTGAGGAGCAGCCATGTGTATGAGGAGGTTCTGGAAAGTGTCTCAGGCACACTAGAAGAAATCATCTATTTCTACAAAGGGTGTTTGATGGATTACCAAAGCCTGCCCCAAACTGGGGAACCCAGAAAAGCACCAGGAGAAGCATTCCCAAGGCTCAGCTGGAGACACAGCTCAGGGTTCAAGCTCACGTTGCTCTGTGGTGGCTCATTGTCCCACCACTGCTGGCAGTACTAGGAACTCCTGCCCAAGCACTCCAGTGGGAGGCTGCATATGGTTTCTCATGCAGTATTAGCATTTTGCAGTATTTGCATTTTGCAGTGTTGTGGGATGTGTCCTGTGAGACCATCATGTCTGGCTTTGGGCCTGCTCCCTGCCTGGGTTTGCTCCTCAGTGTCTCATCTCATGGTCTTCCCAGACAGCTACAGCACTGATTGCTCTGTGCCACTTCAGTGTCCTGGTCCTCCACCTGTCACAGAGAAACCTTCTCCTCCTACAGTCCCAGAGAGGTTCAAAAGGTGTGAACAGGCTGCTAATTCTGGCAAAATAAAGCAGTCTCTTAACTGTGAGATTCAGTTTTCCTTGGCCTCAGCTTCTGAGCTATCTTTCCCATGCCCATGGAAGTCAGCACATGGCTTTGCCAGGAGGCATGACAGAGATGCTGCTTGGTGCACCCCTTACAGGACAGCAAAATATGGGAAACCTATGTCCATATCTTCCTCCTACCTCTCCCACTGACACAATTTCATGCTGGCCTCCCTGGCTGTTCTTGGGATTTTTTATTGAGGACTGTCTAACAGGATTCTCCAATTTGCCAGTCATCATGGCATCTCTTACCCACAGAACTTCTCTTTCTCTCTTTCCATTTATCTCCACCCTGACAGAGCTGTAGGCTGCTCTTAACTGTACATATCTTTATTACCTGTTTCTGGGAAAGTAATACAGGAACAGATAAATCTCCAAGGTCAGCTGAGACCATAATATGGGGTGACTCAACAAAACAGTATCTCCCACATAAACACCTGCTGTTTGCTCTCACACTTTGCTGCATTCTTCATCTCTGTCATTTTTTCTTCAGCAGAAACACTTCACACTTCTTGAGAACTTTCCATCTGAAGATCCCACAGAAGGCTGCAGACAGAAATAAATGAAGCCACTCAGAATCTCAGAGTCAAGAGAAACTGAGAATATGAAAATATGGCAAGTTATTTATTGATTATGTTTAAACTTCTAACATCTACAGAGGCTAAAGGTCCCCCCAAAAATGTTAAAGCAAGTTCTGCAAGTGGTCTCAAGGGAACAGCAACTTTTAGGGGTGATTGCTAGCTTCTGCACTGATGAGCTTCCCTGAAGGAACATGAGGAAGGTTTGAAGAGCCCTCCTAATTGTATATGAGGCTGTGCTAGAAACATAGAAGTGATCTTCTGAATGCCAGCATGGCAACTGTGTGGTTACCAAGAGACAAAGATGCTGATTCAGCCAGTAGTGTTTTTGTTACCAGTTTGCCTTGGGAGACATGCTTTGTCAGGAGTTCTAGCTCAAAATTCCCCAAATGCTGCTTCTGCCAGATTAAGCCCTTAAAATCACACATTTAAAATCCCCCAGCACATCTGCACTCTAGGCAATCATTGGGAGAAACATGTTGCTTCTTAGTTTTCAGACCTAGCCTACTGATCCTTCTCTTATGCAATGGTAAACAGAATTCCAGTGGTTTGACCTTTCTCACTGAATTGATGTCATCACATGAAAACAATATTTCTTATCCCTGCTGCTCCAAGCACACTTAAAATGTATGGGGAAAAAACAAACCAAACCCAGTCTCCTCAGGTTTAGTACACTCCAAGACAATGCATTTCCATCCCAGTAATGATTAAACACCAGTGAGTGCTACAGCAACACTGGAATATCTGTTGAAGGCATCACCAACTTCATCATGATGTGAGTTGTGTGTACACTGTACAAGAAGCGAGGCATGTTATCTAACTGCAACGTATGAATACAAAATTATCCAGGAAGACTAAAATACTCCATCTCCACAAGGTGTAGAGTAAGGTAAAAGTTAAATATTTTCTGAACTGTTCCAGATCTTGTCTTGTTGAGAAGATGATTAAAGCTATAAGTGTCTTCCTGTTCAAGAATATTAGAGGCTGTCATCCGTTTTTTTTAAAGTGAGAATCCTATCCAGGTTTGCTAGCCTGTATTTATAGACTCAACTATGGAAAAAAATGCAGCCTTAATGTTAGCTGTCCAGTTTAACAAGAAAATGGATTTTTATTCCTATTTGCTGCTATAGAATTTTTTTCAGAAATCCCATGGAAAATCTTATAAAGCCCAGGTTAGCTGCCACATATGGGACCCATTAACTCCTCATTTCTGCTGGTACTTAGCAAATATTTTTCTGGTGACTACACTTGAACTTTTTGTGGTTTTGTTTCGCTTTGCACTGCAGAACACTCTGTTGACTTGATTTAGTTTTGGAAAGCACTAATGGTAGAATATAGCTCCGGTACATCTGAGAGAATCAGTTAGTTATGTTAAATTGCATGGAACCACGTTCAGGTTCTTTGGCAGAGAGGAGAGTCTGATCTTCTTTCCTCTTCTTGCAATTTCAGTGTTGGCCGTTGTTGCACTGAAAGCTTTGCTCTGTGCCACGCAAAGGCACACTTGAGGATTGTGCATTTGGACATGAACTCCACCCCATCCCCCAGTAAGTGATGGTGAAAAGTGAATCTCCCATTTTTCATGTGGTCTCTGAAGTAGATGAGTGTGTTTACACATGTGCCTGTGTATACAGGGAGCTTCCCTGGCCACTTAGGGAGGTGGCATCCTGTTGCACACCTATTCTGGTGCCTTTGGCATATGTCTGTTGAAAAGGGCTGCTCATCCTCACCAGTATCTCACTCTCATCCTGATGGAAAGTGGGAAGATAGTACCAACAATCACGCATACTTTCTCCCTTGGCATCTGAAACCCAGAAGTTCTGGGGATCTAAACAGCCCCTGCATCCTCTATGTTGTGGGGGAGAGCAAGGAAAAAAGCCTTCTTTAACAGATAATAATATTTTCAGGTTTCAGCCATTTATTTTCAAAAGCCAGAAGGCAAGCCCTGTCAAGGTCATGTGTAGAGATGAGTTTTCTAACTCATAAAGCAATAATATGGGTCATCAACAGACAGCTGCCTGTGGAACCTGTGGAACACTCCTCAACCCCGGCATGCTTCTCATGCCCCTGGCATCCCCCAACATGTCCTGAAACAAAGGAAGGATGTTGCTCCAGCACAGCCCAGCTTTGTGACAGCAGGGCTGCTTCGAAAGGGACTGAGCTGCATTGGCAGGGAAAAGTGGCAAAAGCTCTACAGCATTTGGCAACACCAAATTTATCCAAGCTAGTGTGATTAGCGCTTCTTTTTCTTAACCTCCCTTTTCCTCAAAAGTGTAAATTATCAGAAGCTGGAGGGATTTTTTGGTCTTTGCTTTTTGTTTGGATGATAAGGGGGATTGGTGGATTGAATGTGCTTAACGAAGATGCACACCTAGTATTCAGGTTTATGTCTCTGAAAAGCTCAGCTCAGACCATTAGGAAAAGGGTTTGTGTATTTAACCTTTCTCTGGGGAATGGACTACAGGAAAGGCAAAACCTGCCAGATATTGAAGGTCTTTCCTTATAAACGCAGGGCTATTTTTAGTTTTCTAATGTAAAAATCAGTGAGATGATGAGTGAAGTGATCCATTTCCAGCAGAAAAAATGTCTGAATCTTCATTAAAAATTCTTTATAGATGGCTGTGTGCCTTTATCTGACAGACTGACAAGCCATGCTAAACAACAGTTACTGCACAAATGGAAAAGATATAATCTCACTACCCAGTCTCATGGTGCTTCCATTGTCATGTTACATTATGACTGGAGTCTCCACCTTCCCAGAGAGACATGGCAGCAGGGTTATTTCATTAGGACTTTCACAAATGTGCTCATGATGGATGAAATTTAGTGCTTTGACATGGAAATGTATTTGGAAACTAGAGCTGACACATGATACAAAGAAGGGGAGGGAAGGGAAAATACAAGAACTCAGATGTATAATCTTACCCTTGATCTGCCTGTCAGTGACAATTAGAAAAAGCCTATATCAAAAGCTGAGCAGCAAACTGCCCAGAGGATGGGATTTCATAGCTCCCAATGAAATGTCCTAGCTGGCTTTTACCAAGCCAGGTTAGTGGATGTTACTGACTTGAGTTCCATTCCTGGCTTTGATTTCTTTGTAAAATAGGTGGCTTCTCCTTGCAGTGGTTAGGAGGTAGTAGAAAGGAGGACTTCCTTTTTGCCACACCCTCACACCCGTGGACAGAATAAGTCCCATCTAAGGTACTGAACCCATCTCAGCTGCTGGTGGAAATGGCGTGACCTCATATGCAGCACCAAATCTGCGACAGTGACACTGCAAGGGAAAGAGCAGCTTATAAAGCTGCTAGCCTGGGCTGATTTTACAATGACAAACACACCCTAAGCTACTGAACTGTTTGCTTTCCTCCCTCTTCCTGATGTTATCACTATTTCCTAAACCCTGCCTGTCAGGCATGCTTTGCTAATAACCCTCCAGTTCTCTCCAGAGCAAAGGTTGCCCAACAGCTTTCTGATCTTCCTGCTGCCTGTCAGGAGAGGAAATCACAGCTTTCAGGAGAACCTAACAGAGGGAACTGGATAGCACACTGGGGTCAAGGGTAAGAATGCACGAAGAAGTGAGAAAGCACAGGCACTCCAGCTGGCTGCACAGGAAAAGCTTTGCCTTTGCTTTGCTTTCCCTTGTTTACTGTGTCGGGATGTTCCAGGAAGAAACTCAGCAGGCTTTACATCTGAAATAGCCAGACAAGCACAAATCACTGCTCACAAAGCAGCATGAGGGAGAAGAATGACAACTAAAAATGTTGGTTTAAGTTTTTGATGACTTAGATCTTTCTTCTTAAGCAAAGGATTCTGGAAGTGTAGTGGACAATTACTAGCAGTTACATTCTGGCATACAAACTACTGGCAGTTACATTCTGGCTCATCTTGACTGCTGTCTGTGAGAAGTCCCAGTCAAACCAGAAGTACCAAAGTGTCATCAGAATATATCTACTAACTCCTGCAGCAAAGGAAAAACTTTTGCAAACGGCTTTCCTAAGACTATTACCTAGAATAAGAATGGCTGAAGCACGCGTTGGAGAGGAAAGTGCTGTAGGAGGTGCTCCCATGTGAAAAGCATGTTTAAAAGTGGGACCCCTGGTTATTCATCTTGGTCTATTTAGGTCATGTCTATAAAGCTGGGACAGGTGAAACCTTTGCATATACTCCCCGACACTTCCTGGATGCCTCCAGTCTCCGTGCTTCTCCAGCCCTGAGCCTGAGTAAATGTCTTCTGATTCTACCAGCTCTGCAGCAGCCCTGAGCAACTGCCTTCTTCACAGGGTAAATTTTCCATGCACTGGTCAAGAAAACCAGATAGGATTGAGCTTGAACGAATGAGGAATGGTTGTGTTTCAAATTACCTGAGTTCAGATTTACTAAAAACTGTCAAAACAAACTGCTGTAGAGAATTTGTAATTTTCTCTCATGAAGAATTTGATAAAGGTGACAAGGTAAAGACATAGTTGTAAGAGATGTTTGTTGTAAAAGGCTACAACATTTCTGCTGAAAAAAAAATATTCTTTCACAACAAAACTGAATCCCACAGGGAAAAAAAAAGGGAAAAATAGGGAAAACAAGCCAAACAATTTTCCAAACAACTGGTAACAAACAAACCCTCCAAACAATTTTCTTAGAACACGATTTTCTGTCATGATGATTATATAAAACAACCATCACCATCTGTCCAATAAAGCTGCCCCTTAGAATTCTTTTTTTCATGAGATTACAGAGCAGATAAAGCAGTGTTTTACTGACTTGGAAACTGAGGCATGGATGAGAGAAATGGTTCCATCACCGTCATCCAGTGGGCCAGTAGCAGAAAAGAGTATAGTACCAGCCAGTCCCAAATCTTCACTGGGCCATGGCAGAGTGATTGATCAGAGATAGCAAAAATGTAACTGGCAGTTGTTGATCAGCTGGCATAAAGTTTGATAATACTTAGTTGCAAGGTAACAGGGGAAAATCTTTTGTGGAACATATAGAAATTGAAGTGGATAAGAAGAGAAAAAAAGAAAAAATGAAGAAAATGAGTCAGCCTTGGCATGCACTTAAGGTCCAGACAGAATCATCTGAGGTACTCCAAAAGCACTGAGTGATTTTGATCTTCCTGTTAATTGTTTCATATTTGTTTTTCAGATAGCACAAAAAAGCCAAGTCAGTACCCAGGGGAGTGGCAGGCAGCTGTTCAAAGACCAGTCTCTGGAATATCAGTGTTGAACATGAGTGTCCAGGCAAAAGAAAAATAAGCAGAAATAGGCAGAAGTCTATGGAGAAGCAAGCTACAAAGCAATCAGCCATCCCACACTGAAAGACACGCTGACCATGTTTTCCCAGGAGCAGTCACAACCTTTGCCTTAACTCCTGCACTTCCCCGTGCAAGGGTGGCTCGTCTTGATAGAAGCCACTTGCAGTTTCTACACCCCATGCTGAGGCTGGGCATGTACATGAGCAAGTATTCGCAGATCCAGACAAAAAAAATCCAACCCAAAAATATTGTCAGAAAACTAATAAGAAATATAGAGAGCTGATTGGGTTGCTAAGGCAAGCCAAAAAAGCAGTTGAGAGACAGAAAGAAACAATTAAATATGTGTGATTCCCTTCACAAGGAAATGAATACCATGAGGAAAAAAGTAAGTTTAAGTAAAGGGGGCAGGAACTGCTACCCTTCCAATTTCAAAATGCTCTTTATAATTGCCATTGTTTTGGAGAAACACTTTTCTAGAAAATTGTTGGCTTGTATTTGAAAATGTCATTAGATTTAACTGAAGATGCAAAGAAAATACAAAGGATTAAGCAGATGGGGTAGGTAATAAAATGCCAAACCTCCCCCTGTTAATTAAACAAGCCTACCAGATGGTAATGGTGCAGAATCAGGGTCCTGAAGGGGGAGCTCAGCTGCAGGCCCTGCTACACCCTCTCCTTAAGCCCCTGATTACAGATGCAGGAGGGAGGTACCAGGGGAAAGGTTACACTGTACACTTCAGTTTTATTTTCTTCTTCTTAGCTCTCAGAGTTGAGACCGTGGGGCTGACCAGTTTTGATGAGTCGCAGTTTTTGTGAGCCCAAGGATGAGAGAGGTCTCAGAATTAAGACAAAGGCAGAACAGCTTATGACAGACACTGCTTTTTTCTTTCAAAAAAACAACTCAAAATCATCCCTGTGGATAATGGACGCAGCTTTGTGTTTTCTATGAAGATAGACATTTAAAAAAATGGATGTGATGAAAAATGCTGTGCCCCAATGAGTAACACATTGTGGAGCCTTCCCTGGACTTAGCCCAGAGTCCTAGTTTTCAAACTACCTCCTGACTCACAATGCAAGACCTACTGGTGAACAGTTAATCCTTTACTTGAGATAAAACCAACATGAAACAGTGCCAACATTCTTACATTTATTAAGTTTAAAAATCAGACTTTGTGCCTTTTCATGATTTGTACTATGCAACTGATTTTGGTGGATTTCGTTTCTTTTCTAAGTTAGTAAGAAATACATATACTTTCTCTGTCCCATGTTATTGATCAGGCAGTTTTGTACAAAGCCCATTTCAGCCTATAAATCTGTGGCAAGCTCAGTAAGCAGCTGACAATTCACCACTTCTATGGTATCACTGATCACTGCAGTCACACAGCATTTTTTTTAATCTTTGATGAAGTGACTGCCATAGTCCAAAGCATTTTCATGAGCCCACTGATAGGCTGTAGAAATGAGACTTAACCAAACCATCCTAAGACTAGATCTTCCCTGTCTAGAGATCAGTGGTAGGAGCATGCAGAGGAGCTGCAAATACCACAGTGAAAAGGCTCTTTTCCTCCTGTGACAGCCTCACACATCATTACTGTTGTAATTTTGCACTAAGATCCAGAAACAGGGGCTCTTACATGCCTATACATAAATGCATATAGTCCCCCATCCAAAGCACTGACAATCTAAGAAAACTGTATCTCTGTTCTATAAAAGCAAGCTAAGGCCCATAGAAGTGTCATGACTTGCTGGCACAGGAACTGAACTCATCTCTCTTGGCTTTCCACCTCCCCAACCACCAAATCTCTATTAGCTATACAGCAGTACCCCTCTTTAGTGGCATCTAAGGGCCACTCAATAGCTTTTTTAAATGCAGAAGCAATTTCTACTCATCTACTGCCACTATACATGACATTTTTTTTTCCTTCCAGAAAGCCTCAGTGATAGAAACTAAGTTAGGAAAGGCACACTAAAAAGAACTTGACCGTCCAAATCAAGGCAAGACAGCTAATTAGTATAACAAGGTATAGGAGGAAAGTCTCAAGAAAGAGGGTAATTATAAAACCAGCAGTTGCCAGAATGCAGTCATGTAAGAGTCAAGGCCTAGATTAGCTATTTCTGTAGAACAATTTCAAGATTACCCACAAAAATAACATTTTCCGCTGAAAAATCTGATTTCAGCAGCATAGAGCACAGCCTCCATTCAGGCCAGGAAACGATGCAGAGAGAGACCTGTCAGGAAAGAAAAGACAGCAGCATTCCCAAAAGAGAAAATGGAAACCAAATTGCCCAGGCTCTTCCTGACAACCTTGCAAGGAAGAGACTGTACTTTTGAAAGCTGAGATCTTTGCATGGGACTCTGAGGGACAGAGCAAACCGGCCCTCAAGTAAGTTGCCAGTTAGGGAGAAGGGCGCTTGTTCTTACAAGAAGTGAACACAAACTCCTTTGTGTTCACTGAACTAGGCTCACACTTAGTAGTTTCTCACAAAACCCACAGTTTTTGTAGGGTAAAAATAATGCCTTCTGTATGACCCTTAGGACATGCTGAGGGACATATTCTTCACACTCTACTTGGAGACTATCTCACAAAGCAAGGACATGCCATTTTAGATCCCTGCTTCCTCCTAGGCATAGAATAGCTCTCAAAGTCTCACATATTCTTCAGGGTAGAGGAAGGACTGAGGGAACTGTTGATGGGTGGGAAACAGCACTGCCACACAAACATGAAAAAGACCTGTTGGGTCAGAGCAAAAGATCCTCCTGTGTCTGAGAGATATAACACACTCTCCAATAAAAAGGCATGTGCCAGGATCCAAGGGCAGCACCAAATCCCTTCCCAAACTTCACTCTCTCACTATCCACTCTTTTTCTCTTCCTCCTTTTGCATGTTTCAGTGAGCCTCACAGGTTAACTCCAGCTGCATCCACTCACCAAACACTGATCCCTCAGCTGTCTGCTTCCAGCCTTGCAGACGTGACAGGAAAATGGAGTTTTGGACTTGGTTCAGATGCTGCAGTGATAAGGGCCATGGAAATACCTTTAGTTAAAATAAACAGCATTGCACCAGCCTTTTCCATTTTAGGACATTTAAATCACCACATCCAAAGCTTTAGCCTCTTTCTTCCCTCCCTGTTCCCCTATAAGAAAGAGATGGGGTCATGGCCCAGGTAGGTTAATGCCTAGGATGAGGAACTTCCCTGAATGGCTGGAGCATCATCTAGTGTTTTAAAGGCCTTTTGAAAATCAGAAAATACCCTATTTATAAACATTCTGGAAAGAGATTCTGTGAGTGCACTGCAGCTGAAGTGCAGGTTGCAGTGAGGTCAGATGCACATTCAGACTGTCCTCTAGAGCACTCCAGAGCTGAGGTGCTTGCCTTGGAAACCCAAGCCAGCAGCTACCCTTGGGACTGCTCCTCCATAAGAAAACACATCCATCTTCTGCAGCAACCACTGGCGGATCTTACTATGTATATGTGTTGGGGAAGATGGAACAGGAAAACCTTGGAAATATGATTGCCTGA